>NC_086320.1:241206176-241319513 GCF_036172605.1 Pelobates fuscus
AGGAAAGCATTTACAATGCTTTCCTATGGACGCTTGCGTGCTCTCACTGTGATTTTCACAGTGAGAATCACGCAAGCGCCTCTAGCGACTGTCAATGAGACAGCCACTAGAGGATTAGGGGGAAGGCTTAACCAATTTATAAACATATGTTTATAAAAAAATGGGTTAACCCTAGCTGGACCTGGCACCCAGACCACTTCATTAAGCTGAAGTGGTCTGGGTGCCTAGAGTGGTCCTTTAAGGTAGTTACATCTGCTTTTAGTTTGGCTTTGTAAGGGGTGCAGTTGATAAATCCTACATCTAGCTTAGATGAAGCCCACACAGAAGAAGGAACATCAGACAAATCAATAGTTTCAGAACACAACATAGACACATCAATACCACCAGAGGGCGTGCAAGTAATGGTAGCTCCAAGAATACCAAGATGATCCCTTCCCAGCAAACTAACAGGACATTTAGGTATTAGACGAAAAGGGTGCACAGTAGAAGAACCATTAAGGGGACAGAAAACAGACAGTGGTGGTGTGACAAAAGTGGGTGTTGACACTCCATTAATACCCAATGAAGGTGTAGACTTTTCCCTTGTCCCCTGATAATAGGTGTCACAGAGACTGGAACACGTAGCTCCAGTATCTACCAAAAATGGCAAGGTTCTACCTTCTATGACCAGAATGCAAAAAGGCTGATCATCATTCGGAGAGGACAAAAGTGGAAAAGTTTGAGTGTCACCTTCAAGGCAGCCCTATTGGGGCCATGGGATGTGATGGGTGTGCTGGTCAGTGGTACCTGTCAATGGCCCAAGTGCAATTTGGGCTTGCTGGAGAGAGGGGGGAGGGGGAAGTGCTGGCCAGTGGTGTTGGGAGTGGGCCTGGTGTTGTTCTTGCCTACCGGGCGTATTTTGAGAATTGTGGGGTGATTGGGGCTGTTGGGGTTTCCTGGGGTGTGGACACTCATTCCTCCAGTGGCCATTCTAGCCACAGTTGAAACAAGTGATCCTGTCTATTCCTCCTTGGTTACCCCTGCCCCTATAACCCTGATTTCCTTATCTCCATCTCCTTGCCCCTCTTTGACCACCCCTTCCACGGGCTCTATGTGCTCCATCCCATCCTCTCTCTCGGGTCTGTGTAGGTGGACAGTGTTGCAATCCCTGAGCATAATAAGCAACCTTACTTCCTAAATCTTTTCTTAAGTCAAAACAACCTGCATTTTCCTTTTCTATAACCTTGGTAAGAAAATCTTAGCCACCCAAATTGGCCCTGTCTGAAATCAATTGTTTCACAAGCAAAGAATACTGTGGCAACATATTACCAAGGCATGACTGTATTTTAAGGAGATCCATATAATCCCCAGACATCAAACCTGCCTCATCCTTCCAACACTTGTAAAATCTCTTTACAAAAATCATATTACCAATCTCTTCCTTTGCATCTTGCTTATATGCCAAAGCAGTGGATATAGACTGCTTATTCTTCCATAATCCCAACATTTCAACTTCAACCTATTCCACATTTTAGCACATCTTACTGAAGTACTAAGCTCATAAACAACAATTCATTTCAAACATATAACTCATACTCAGCATACAATGTCTCACAAAACAGTATCTTTGTAGAAACACATAATGGGTACCCAGCAGATATGCCAATACAGAAATCACATTTATGGGCACACAACTACACACTCTGTCTCCCTCCTAGGAAACACGGATAGACACAATATGAAAGCAGTCTTAAAATAACACCTCCAAATCTCCATTCCCATATAGCTATATCAGACCACAACACAGAGTCTCTCTGAGCTGATAGCACTACTCCAACTCCAACTACTCTTGGCCAATACGCTAGTATTCAACAGCTAATAAAACAGTTATTTGCTAGGTTATTTGGCTGGCATTCTTATCAGTATCACTAGACTGAGACAAACTGATTCAAATATAATTTAAAACAATACAGCAACATATAAATTAAACCACTTTCCAGTTAAGCTGCACACTTCACATATTATCACAGAATAAACAGTTAACAGCTGTATTCAGAACATATTATTGGAAGGTATACCAATTTTAGTTTAGATTTATTTTAGGGATTATTATGTATACATTTTCTTAATTAACTTCATTACTTTAAGCTACTATAGTATTGTATATAAAGAAAGGATCCATTTATATAGCGTGCTTACAACTCAACTATTTGTATAAAACGTCCATTAACTAATCTGAGATGATGCTGCATCAACTTAAATCTTATAGAAATTGAACAAACATCTGGACCAGATTACACAGACATGGTTTCACCAGAATCTTTCAGAACTCTCAGAGACTTAACATTTTTTTTAAACTATACCATGTTGAAAGGCATGGTAAACCTTAGACCGGTCAGTCTCCAAGAGCCTTAGTATCACAGGTAGAAACCTTTGTCCATGATTTCTAATCCAGGCTATATACCACAATTTAAAAGAACACATATAATGTGAGACATAGAAGACACAAAACATATGCAGTAGTTATTGCACTCGATCATTTAAAAGAATCTGTAGCAATAAAAAAAAAAAAAAAAAAAAAAAAGGTTATCTTACAGCACAAAATGAATCATGTGTTGGACTGCTGAAAATGTAAATGTTGCTCTGTTATTTTCAAACAAAAATCATATTTACAGTATGGATCCTTTGCAACAAACACACAGGGCAGGGAAGATGTGCTGATTGGTGTTCTATACAATTAATCCCATATGGGGAATTAACTTTCAAATACTAATGAAGCGCCTCTTTTGTCTCAGTATAAAAATACTGAGCTCATCATTTAAACAATTTTTTTTTTTTTTAATTCTTTATTTTTGTTAAAGGACCACTCTAGGCACCCAGACCACTTCAGCTTAATGAAGTGGTCTGGGTGCCAGGTCCAGCTAGGGTTAACTCATTGTTTTATAAACCTAGCAGTTTCAGAGAAACTGCTATGTTTATCAATTAGTTAAGCCTTCCCCTATTTCCTCTAGTGGCTGTCTCACTGACAGCCGCTAGAGGCACTTGCGTGATTCTCACTGTGAAAATCACAGTGAGAGCACGCAAGCGTCCATAGGAAAGCATTATGAATGCTTTCCTATGTGACCGGCTGAATGCGCGCGCAGCTCTTGCCGCGCGTGCGCATTCAGCCGACGGGGAGGAACGGAGGCGGAGAGGAGGAGGAGAGCTCCCCGCCCAGCGCTGGAAAAAGGTACGTTTTTACCCCTTTCCCCTTTCCAGAGCCGGGCGGGAGGGGGTCCCTGAGGGTGGGGGCACCCTCAGGGCACTCTAGTGCCAGGAAAACGAGTATGCTTTCCTGGCACTAGAGTGGTCCTTTAAGTGCAGTGTTTACAAAAATACATCTAAATTCACACGTACATACACCCTATGTGTACATAGAGCATCCTTGGACATTCATATACATGTTGTGCACTTTTTTTTTGTCTTAATAAGTATATACCAGATTAGCAATATTTGACGATATTGTATGGACAATGGAGGAATTTGCAATAATTCTTATGTCTGGCTGTGTGTAGCCACGTAACAGTATTCGTATGCAAAAAGGTAACTAACGGATGGGTGAAAAAAAATAAAAATTAAAAAAATTAAAAATTAAACAGGCACTATTCAAGGTAGCAGTATCCACGGGCTTAAATCCTGGAGGGGAAGCTGTAAATAATTGTGTTTTGGTCTGGAAAAGAAGGTGCACATTACTGGAGAAACTTGGTCTACAACTAATGGCTGTCGTCAATACATGACCTTGTGTACGACATTTTATTGACATTCAGGGTTAGCTAGGATCTTCTACACACCTGCGTTCCGCTAGGACCCTGATGGCCAACCGTGCTTGTAGAGCATCGTGGAAAGCCCAGCATTAGCCAACAGGGTGCTGCAGAGCTGAAATTGCAGCGACTAGTACATTCTATGAGTTATTCGTTACTAGCATTTCCACAGAAGCAATACATATGAAAATAGCCATCTTGTACAGGTATTAAAAAAACTACTGCAGGTTCAGGCACATTTCTAACTCCAAAATAGTAATCAACTATCTAACGCAATAGTGCATTTATAATCTTGTTACAGGAGTAAACAGATACTGGCACAGGTAAAACGGCTGATAACTAAATCAGAGTTTTCAGGAGGTTTTACGTTCAGCGCTTGCAAGGCTAGGAATAACAGCCATTAAACATAGGATCAAAATGCGGTAATCTACCTAAAAAAAACCCCCAAAAAATCGTAGTAGTAGCCCATACATATATTTAGAGCTGTCTTGGAATGAGCCCCGAAGTGTTATCTAATGCCTCTGCTAACATGCAGTATAAAAATAAAAAGTTTTGGTCTTGTAGGATATCCCAGATGGCTGCTGAATAGACTATATCCTAGCACTATAGAGATACTGCTTTCAGGCAAAATGTGACGATATCCTTTAAACCTCAGGAACACCGTGGTCCATCAAGTTCTCAATAACCCTTGAAGCCATTCTTGTTACTATATGCGCATAGATATGGGATGGCATCACGGTGAGCGTCATTGCATTCAAAGATGTTCCGAGTACGTCAGCAATCCGGTGATCCTTGGTACTAGGCATGTGGGTAACAGCCACTTTTTCTTGTGTTGTAATGGGGTGTTCTGTGGTCATTGTTTCCCCCTCTTCTTCTCCATACCGGTGTCTCTCGCTACATTTCCTTCTTCACCTGTACCGTATGGAGTCTTGCAGTTCCCCGGTTCCGGAGGCATCTGCTGTAGCTGCTGTAAGCTCTGTAGAAATCTTGTGGGGTCCTCCTCTGCGTATAGTGTAAGGATAGTGTCTTTATGTGGTACGACTAGCGTGCCCGCTGCCCCCAGCGATATCTAATACCCCTTTCTCGCAGTTGGCGGGTGATTGGCATTAAGTTCCGCCGCTCCATCAGGGTTGAGAACGGGAGATCGTCGAAAACTCTGATGTGGTGGTTATTCATGTTGGTGGTGGGTGTTTTCCTCGAGTATGCCATAAGCGCTGCTTTGACTGAGATGTCTCGGGTGACGGCTATTATGTCTCTGGAGGCATCCGCCGGGGCGGTCGGGGCCTTCCTAATCTTGAATGCTGCCTTTATCGGCCGAGTATCGCCATCTTTTTTCGCCCCCATGGTTATTGCAGCTCTGTTAGTATACTCCAGCAAGGCCTCCGGGCCTATATCTTCTGGGGCTCCGCGTATGCGGACATTTTTCTTGCGATGGCGTGTTTACATTGTTGCGACAGTGCGGGTAAGTCATTGGAGTTGGTGGGACATTGTTTCCACTTGCGTTCTGGTGTCTGTGAGCAAGGTGTCCCTGTCTCCTTCCCGGACTTCCACTGCGCCAAGGCGCGCCTTGATGCCTACCACCTCTGATTGCACACAAGCCAGGTCGGCCTTCCAGACCTCCCGCAAATCTAGTAACAGCTTTTTGAAGTCACCTTTTGTGGAGGGTGAGTCATCCAAGTCCGATTCTTCTGACTGGTATACTGCGGTAGCGGCGTGTGGTGCCGGAGGGTTTCCTTCCTCCATAGATGAGTCTGATTCACTGGCGCTTCGAGGCCTGCACGGCGCCATTTTAGGTTGTGTTGGCTGCTGCTGCCTCTCAAAAGAGCGCCTGATGTCGGACAGATAGGAGCCCTCCGGGCGGGCTAGTCTTTTGGTTTTTCGCCCCATCTCTCTGTGGGGGGTTTCAGCTCCGGTGACAGCTTGGTTTTAGGGTCCCAGTTTTTAGGGGTTTGTGGCTTTTTAGGTCTATTTTAGGCGTTGTGAGCAGGAGCTCCACACAAGTCGTTGCTCAGCTGGCCACGCCCCCCCCTCATTTAAACAATTTAACACATTTACACTTATCCCACTCTCATAGAAAGTGTAGTGGGCTTACAAGTAAGATGGCAGTTCAAGATTTCATATCCTTACAGTAGGTGCTGGATTATTTGGGCTTAACGACTTAGTAGGTAAATTCAAGCAGACGTAACATTAGCTGGTTGGTTAGATGCCAGTCTACTGGTTAGCAGACAATATGCTATACCCATGGGCCCATCTCAGTGTCACGCTAGGGCTACATACTATTCAACATAGAGTAGTGAGAAATATACAGTCCTGTATAGCAGCCTCAGGTCAGAGCTGTTAATGCACAAATTTGGTTAAGCGTCAGAGTTCAGTAGATGCTAAAACAGTTGCTTTACTGGATGAGTTACTGTAGCTCCGTGTAGCATTGACTGTATAATTAAACAAATATAGATAAGAGATAAACAATACTTAAGCTATGCAAGCACAAAGTCACATATGCTGGATCTTCAGTAGCAAGCGCCCCTGTTTTCCGCTGGCTGTGAAGTGCTGTCCGACGGTCAGAGGAACGGGTCAGGAAGCTAGTATGTTCGTGGCGGTGGGTATTGCTTATGACTGGCAGCGGTGTATCAGTTCTGAACTTGGTTTGGGTTGTTCACCCTACCCCAGTAATCGGGGAACAGGTCCACACCCTACCCCAGTCCATGTGAGGGGCCCGCTTTAAACTCTTGTCTGAGTCCGGGTCTTTCCCGTCTAGGGTGTGCCAGAAGCCCCCGTTGTACTTGCGCCTCTTTTGGCGGGGGAATTTCCGTCGTGGTGGCCGGAGTGTGGGGTGTTTCCCCCTGCTGGCGGTCTTGGGTCGTGGGTTTCGAGTGCCCGGAGGGCGTACCTGTGCTAGCCGCTCCTTTCCCACTTGTTGGGGCTCCCCCGGCTCTGCGTATGTGTGGGTTCGGTTCGGGCTTCAAGCTTTGCCCAGAAGCGGAGGAAGAGCTCGTTGAGTCTTTGTGCTAGGCTTACATGTAGGGCTGGGAGGTTTGGTGGTTCAGGTAAGTGTAGTCCTGTGTGTCCGTCCGCCATTTTGTGGGAGCGCATGGCGGTGCCCGCGCCGTCACCGCCACTCGCTGGAGTCGAGGATAGGTGAGTCAGCGAGGGGGGGGGGATGTCTGTATCCGCAGCAGCTCGTGGCAGTGGGGCAGCAGCCGTCTGCCACGTCCTCCTGTCAGCTAGGCCACAATCCGCGGGAGGTCGCTGGATTGACCCGAGCTTCAACTTGGCAGTTGTGGGGTCAGGCAGCCCTCTCTCCAGAGTGCCTTTCCCCTGTTTGTAGTCTGCTTGTTGCTCTATTATCGTTTATTTTATCCGTTTTAGGCTTCAGGGATCAGGAGCTCAGGGAACCTGCGACTGATCAGTTCGGCGGCTTGACCCCGCCCCAGGTCCGACACCTTTTGAAAGGTCTTTGTGGTGTTCCGCACCCATGAACTCAACGTGGCAATAAGTTGGTTATCTTTAAACTTTGTGATGACTAGGGACAGGGGAGGGGGTTCTGGGCAGAGCCATTTCTGAGCCAATTCCCTTTGGGCCGCCAAATATAGCATGTTCAGCAGTTTCTGATCGTGATGGGACTATCCCTCTGTAGGCCTAGATAGAAGACACATCCATGGGGCCATGTCCAGGTGTCTTTTCTGGTGAGGTTGACATGATTAAATCACTACATGTACAGAAACAAAACTGTACTTACCTGGTCTGAGGCAGCAAAGAACAGCAATGTCAATCTGCAGTTGCTAAGGCCAGTAAGGTTTTGTCATGCATAAATTCTCGGGATGAAAATATAATTTTGCCTCTTTATAAATCGCTGGTAAGCCCACACCTTGTATATGCCCAATTTTGGGCACCTGTTCTAAAGAAGGATATCATGGCACTAGAAAACGAGCTACCAAATTGATAAAAGTAATGGAGCATTTTAGTTACGAAGAAAGGTTAAAAAACTTAAATATCTTTAGTGTGGAAAAACAGGGCTATACATAGGACACGAGGGCACGCATTTAGGCTGGAAGAAAGGAGATTTCATCTAAGGCAAAGAAAAGGTTTTTTTACAGTAAGAGTAATAAGGATATGGAATTCTTTGCCTTAAGAGGTGGTTTTATCAGAGTTCATACAGATGTTTAAACTAAAATACTTGCAAAAACATAACATACAGGGATAGAATTTCTAATAAGTGGGATAACAGCTGCTTGATCCAAGGAGACATCTGACTGCTATTTTGGGGTATTTTGGGGTCAAGAAGGAATTTTTTCCTTGTTTGTTGCAAAATTGGAAGCGCTACAGACTAGGTTTTTTGCCTTCTTTTGGATCAACAGCAAAAACATATGTGAGGAAGGCTGAACTTGATGGACGCAAGTCTCTTTCCAGCTATGTAACTATGTAACGATGTTACTATGTAAAGAGGGAGCTTACAATTGGATCAGACCTCTATTAAACCATCCTGTGTTATGATTGGCTGCCCTGTTCCTAGGCAGATTGATAATTTGTTTATATACATAAAGATATTTTCTCTCAATCTTTGCTGCTGAGGTAAATAAAAGAAAAGAGAATGCATATTAGGAGCCTCCGTGTCATTAATAAAATCAAAGATTTAATTTTAAATTATTTTTTTGTAATGGATAAACTAAATACTGTTACATTTGTATTTGATATATCTGTATTTTTACATGCATTGCACATACCACAGTGGTAAAAACCTTCTTGATTCTTTGACCAGATAGTTAAAAAGTTGTTGTTATTCCGGTATTCCTTTTTCTAAAAAACTGTTCGTTAAAATCTGTTTACAAATTTTTTGCCTCCCTAAAACATCATCTTATTGTAGAATGTGCCAATTCTTATTGATATTTTTTGGATGGTACCTATATTGCTTGAGTAATTAAAAATAAATGGGATGTCATTCTCTATTTTTTTGGTCTTCTTTTTCTTATACTCTAAAAGGGGAGATCTATTTAAAAGTGCAACATTTTTAATCTGTTTATTTAAGAATTTCTCATAGCCTTTTTACACTAATTGTTTTTTTAAAACACATGACTGTGCGTAAAAATCTTGTTGATTTAAACAATTCCTCCACAGTCTCAAAACATGCCCCTAGGTACGTTGGAATGCCATTGTTTGTGATGAAAATATTGTTAAAAATAGAAATATTTAAATCTAAAAAGTCAATACTCGTATTACTCACTTTTTGTTAAACAAATTCCCCAATTGTTCGTATTAAGAGAATTAAAAAAAAAGTGTCAAAAAGGTTACTGAATCCCTTCCAAATGATAACAATATCATCAATGTATCTCTTATATAAGACCAGGCTTGCACCAAAGGCATGCCCCTGGTAAATGAAAGTTCTTTCCCAAGATACCATAAACAGGTTGGCATAACTAGGTGCAAACCTGGTCCCTATTGTTGTCCCTCTGACTTGCATAAAAAACTCCCCTTCAAACCAAAAATAGTTGTTCTCTAAAATCATTTTAACACAATCCAGAATAAAACTCAGTTACGCTTCAATATATTTGCTAGATTCCCTAAGAAAAAAAAATTAGTAGCCTCACAGCCCTTTTCATGCTCTATAATTGTGTATAGGCTAGTTGCGTTGCAGCTAATTAGGAGGTAATCATCTTCCCATTTAAAATTATTTAAAATGTTGAGAAGACTCATCAATCTTGGGTCTGAGGGGCAGCCCTTTATTAGTGGATGGAGGTGTAAATCAATATATTCTGATACAGGAGATAGCACAGAGTTAATGCCCGATATTATTGGGCGGCCAGGAGAATTTGTGGGATCCTTGTGTAATTTCGGTTGTATATAAATCACTTGTATCCTTGAGTGGTCAAATGATAAGAAAGAAAACTCTCCCTTATTTAGAATGTTACTTTTTAGTCCCTTTTCTAAAAAGGCCTCATATTCTCTTTTAATCTCTGTAGTGGGATCTTTTTAAAGTTTTTTTGTTTTTTTTTATATATGTGTTTTCATCTCTGAGTTGTTTTTCAATCTCCTGTAAGTATTTATCCATTCTTACCACTCCACCCCCTTCACCCGCTGGTTTCACAACTATAGAGGGATCTCTCTTTATATCCTCTATAGTTCTTTTTTTCGTCATAAGATAAATGTAAACAATATTTAGAAAGGGGGTTTATCTTATAGATTTCCTTCAAACATGCTCATTTAAAAACTTTAATGTCAGATTTCAAAAATAGAGGATAAAAAGTTTATTTATTTTTAAAATTAGAATGTACAATATATATGGTGTTATCATGTGGAATTGGCTTAAGTTCCAAGTTGGGTTCCAATTCTTTTTTTAAAAACATTTTTTGAGACATAGTTTCCTAGTATAACAATTTATGTCAACAAAAGTTTTACATTTATTTAACGAACAGCTAGGTGCAAATTTAAAACCCTTGGTTGAAACTTTGGTTTGTGTAGCTGTAAAAACGTTTTGGGATTAATTCAAACCCTCTATTTCGTTGGTATTTTTCTCCTTACTTCTGTTACTATTTCTCCATCCTCGTTTTCCTCTTCTATTGTTCTGTGCTTTTTCCTTGCTTTTTCCTTGGAGTGTCTGTTAGGTGGTTTGCCCACCTTGGTCTTTGCTCTAAAAAAAAACACTTGTTTCCTCTCTATTCTCCCTTAGAGGTTTGAATCTATTTTCTAAAGGTATCTGGTAGGGTTTTCTCTTTTGAAAGGTAGGGTTTCTATTGGGACTCCTTCTCCAATTCCCTGCATTTTTTAATCTTTCTGTGGAATGTGTACCATTTCTTGGGATAGTGGGATTGTACTTACCCTGGACTCTGGAGTTCCTGTGCTGTAGCAGTGCCGAGTTCCTGAGGGCGACTTTTGGAAATTCTACCATATATCTCCTTGATGAGATGAAAAGCGCCATAAGTACTGAGCCTACTTTTAATGGGCTCTGAAAATTGTGAGTTTGCAGAAATATTCTTCCGTATATATACTCTCACATATACAGATTGTACTATGTGTGTTTTTTAACTCATTTAATATAGGTAAAATGAATTTCTGTATGTTGATTACCAAAGGGATGTTAAGTGTAAGGTAAAACAAAGTATTTATTTTTTGTGCGCAAATCACCTTATCTGCTTTTTTACTTCATCACATTTTTTAAGTGTAAACCGTGACATTACATTTGGGTAATTTTTAGCTGCACCAGATTGTTTGTTTATTGTATTAAGCCCTCTTTATCTTTTATCTTTTTATCCTATTACATTGTCTGCCTACCTTTAAAGGACCACTCTAGTGCCAGGAAAACATACTCGTTTTCCTGGCACTAGAGTACCCTGAGGGTGCCCCCACCCTCAGGGACCCCCTCCCGCCGGGCTCTGGAGAGAGGAAGGGGTTAAACTTACCTCTTTTTCCAGCGCCGGGCGGGGAGCTTTCCTCCTCCTCTCCATCTTGATCGCGACGTCATCGGCTGAATGCGCATGCGCGGCAGGAGCCGCGCTCGCATTCAGCCGGTCGCATAGGAAAGCATTTACAATGCTTTCCTATGGACGCTTGCGTGCTCTCACTGTGATTTTCACAGTGAGAAGCACGCAAGCGCCTCTAGCGGCTGTCAGTGAGACAGCCACTAGAGGATTTGGAGGCTGGATTAACCCTCATAATAAACATAGCAGTTTCTCTGAAACTGCTATGTTTATAAAAAAAAGGGTTAATCCTAGAGGTACCTGGCACCCAGACCACTTCATTAAGCTGAAGTCGTCTGGGTGCCTAGAGTGGTCCTTTAAGTCATCTGAAACTATTACTCCTAAATACCTTTCCTCAGATGTTGTGGTTGATAGGGTATCAAATATTTAATACACTGCCCTTGGGTTTTTACGCCCAAGATGCATTATTTTGCATTTATCCACATTTAAATGTCAGTTGCCACAGCTCTGACCATTTTTCGAACTTACTAAATCATTTGCCATTTAACTTATCCATGCTGGACCATCAACCCTGTTGCAAATTTTAGTATCAACAGCAATAAGACATACCTTACCATCAAGACCTTCTTGAGAAGCAAATTGCAACATTGAGGGAGATTGACAATCTTGAGGAGTCTACTGAGCAGAGTTTATTGGTGACAGGTAGTGGGGAGGGAGGAGGTAAGATATATGGAGAACAGGCACGTAGCTGGGTGACAGTGGGGCGAGGAAACAGGGGGGGGGGAGGGAAGAGGAAAGGGCTAGCTAGTCCTGATTTGGTGCAATCTAGCAGATTTGCCTGTTTGAGTGAAGATGTTGGGAGCATCAGCTCAGGAGTAGCTGTATTAGAGGAAGCTGTTACTTCAAACAGCCAAGGGAACAGCCCCTCTAGTACGGATGGGGATGAAAATGTAAGGAAGGCTAGACAGGTTGTGGTGGTAGGGGACTCTATTATTAGGAGAGCAGATAGGGCAATCTGCCACTCTGATCGGCTCAACCAGACAGTTTGCTGTCTCCCGGGTGCTCGGGTCCGGCATGTTGCTGACAGAGTGGATGGATTATTGGGAGGGAGATGACTCAGCGGTCATGGTCCATGTTGATACCAATGACAAAGTAAGAGGAAGATGGAAGGTCCTAAAGAATGAGTTCAGGGAATTAGGGAGCGAACTTAAGAAAAGGACCTCCAAGGTGGTATTCTCTGAGATATTACCTGTGCCACTCGCTACAGTGGAAAGGCAGCGGGAGATTAGAGAGTTCAATGCGTGGCTGTAGTCTTGGTGCAGGAAGGGGGGTTTGGGGTTTTTAGAGCACTGGGCCGACTTTGCGCTTGGGTACAACTAGGGATGCACCGGAATTTTCGGCCGAAAATGGGGCTATCCTATTTCGGCCGAAAATGTGTTAAATCTGCCAAAAATTACACCTCCCTCCTTGCCCTGCCCACCCCCTTCCCCTGCGTGCGGTACCGCGATAGCACCCTACAGCTCTCTCTATATAAACACTGTTACTATGGATATTATAATACCCACTCACTAGTCCCAGCCCTGTAGTCCCTCTCCTTGCTCCAGTGTCCTCAGTGAAGCCACTTCGGTCTGTCTCTGGAGCACAATGCCGGCACTCACTTTAGATGCGAACTCCTTCACTATTACAGAACACATATATGATGTCACCGGAAGTGGGTGTTTCCAGCGGCCATTTTGGATGAGGGCAGGAATGTTAAACTCTACAGAGAGTATGGGTAGAGTGTGAGATCTGTTTGGCAGTGTTATTTGTTAAAGAAAGCTGCAGAGCCAATGTGTAACATGAAGACATGCTTTGTAACAGATGGACTGAGTGGTGAGTGAGACTGGAAAGGTTCATATAGACAGGAGACTGAATTCTACACCCACATAGAGAATAAACAAGAAAAGAAAAAAAATGCCATTCTACTTGTGTATGATTCACTGAGAAGATTATAGGCTTAAAAAGTAACTTTTAATAAATAAATCTAAAATAAAAATATATTAAAGAAAAATCATATGAACAACAGGAGTGGGTGGAGACTATACAGTGAGTAAAACTCTGACTACTTCTAAAAGCTGTAGAAGTGTATACATAACACTAATGCTGAAGCAATACTGTTTTGCTACAATATAACATCAGTGTATTCCCAAGTAATAGAAGTGATACTATATTATATATCACTAATAGCTGTAACAAGAGGGGGGAGATAGGACGGCTGCTAAACCAGTGCTGTCAATAGTTAAGATTTATGGATAAGTAAATCCCTGCATGATAGTACAACTAACGACATGGGCTAACTCCACATACAATAATTGATAATGTTCTATGGTGCTTAACCTCAGAAAGATCCAAGATAATGGTTCAGCTAAGACAGATTTCTGACAGACGGCGATTAGCCAGTTAAATATCACAAAAGCTGCCTAGATCATAGCAGCGTATTGATAATAAATAAAGGTTGCTGTCAAGCAGTAAAGTGTAAAATAAGGGGTTGCTGACCTGGCTCCGTTTTTTCTGCAAGATACCTAGCAGTATATTCTAGTGTAACAACGGCTGCCTGCTTTACCACAGTGGAGCACAAAGTAGTAGCTCACCTGTGAAGGACTGCTGACAGGCAGCAGTTAACCGGTTAAAAGTTATAAAGAGAGGGTTTGCAAACAGTTTTGAACAGGTTGCCTAGGTAGTAGAAAATGTACAGACAGTGACAGAGTAAGGCATATAGAATAAAGATTCCTGAGTCTTGTGCCTTCGAGGGCACCCCTTAATAAAATGCCTGGTCTTATCAATATCACCCCATGAACATAATAAAGGAAAAAGAAAGGGAAATAAAGTATGTACAGAGCACATAAAATTAGTGTTAAGAGTCTCCACTATGCACTCCTGAGATGCTGGACATGAAAGAACTTGATGTCGGTAATTTAGCAATTGATAAGCAGAGAGTTAGGTGCCGACACCAATAATGTGTCAGTATGTGTCCAGAGCCCCTGACGTGCACGTTTCGCCAGTGAAGCTCATCAGAGGGGAAGCAGATACAGGCAAGTATAGGAGTATTTAAATCATGAGCTCTTAATTGATTGGGAGATTTTCAGGATTCTGACCAATGGTGGCTTTGGGAGGGAATCTCAACCATTAAGAAATAATTGACTAATTAACCCTATGTTTACCTGAATCTTATGGTTTTTTTTTTTTTTTTTTTTTTTACTGAATATTAAAATGATTGATTATAAAAAAAAAGGGTGGAAAAGTGTAACAGTGATTATCAAAATGACTAATGTCATTTTAACTTATAAGTGATTAAGTTAGTTGAACGAACATAGCAACGTTTATCTGCTAAACTATTTACTGATTAGTGCAGATATATTAGTGGATTCCTAAACTTGTTGACTAAAATGTAACATTAATAAAAGTTTTTAGGATTTTAAGATTTTAGGAAGGAATGTTTGTAATATACCTAAATTAATATTGATAATGAATAATTATGCATTTATTTGTGAATGAAGGGGGTACAATTAAATTCATTTAGTCCCAAGGGGGATAAGGTGTTACATTCATGTATCCATCTGGATTCTTTCCTTAGTAGGGTGAGATTAAAATTACCCTTTCTAGTGTTCAGGTGGATACGTTCTAAAACCTGAAACGTAAGATGAGATGCATCCGAGTTATGGAAGTTCCTTATGTGATTGGAGACAGGAGTCGAAATGTTTAGGTTTGAGATGGAATTCACATGTTGTAGGATTCTCCTTCTCAGTTCTTGGAAGGTTTTTCCTATATATTGTAGTTTACAGCTACAAGTAATGATGTACACTACTTTTGTGGTGCTGCAATTAACAAAATCATTAATCGGATGTGTTTTCTGCGTATTGGTGCATAAGACTGATTTTGATGGTTTGATAAACCTACATGCCTTACATTTCCCACATCTAAAAATTCCCTTTGTTTCTTGTAGCCATGTCTTAGGTGATGGTTTTGGTTCAAGATGACTATGAACTAGCAGGTCACGCAGATTGTTAGCTCGTCTTGCTGTGATACTTGGGAATATAGAAAGATTAGTTGCCACCTCTTTGTTGTGGGTGAGTATCGGCCAATTGTCTGCATAGATTTTTCGAATGGGATTCCATAGTTGATCATAAGTGCCTATGCATCTAATTGTAGGTTTAGTATCCTTCACTTTGTAATTTCTGAGACTAGTTGATCTGTCCATACTAGAGACTCGTTGGAATGCCTTTTTAAGGATTTTGTTTGGATAGCCTTGCTGTTTGAAGCGAAGCCTTAAGTTCTTAGCTTCTTTTATAAAGGTTTCTTCTTTCGAGCAGTTTATTTTTGCCCTCAGGTATTGCCCGTAGGGAATACCTGCCTTGAGTTTGTAAGAGTGATGGCTGTTCCAATGTAAGAAATTGTTACACGAAGTAGGTTTTCTGTAAAGTTCAGTATCTACTTCACCCCCTTGGGATAGATTAATAACCAAATCCAGAAATTCTAGTCTGTCACACTGATGACATGAGTTAATTGTAGGCCGATAGTGTTGATGTTCAGTATCGAGACTAGTTCCTCGAACTGTGTTACTGAGCCAGTCCAAAATATCAGGACATCATCAATGTAGCGATGCCAACTAATGATGAATTTATCAAATCCTGTCTGTAACGTATTTTTCAAAATTGTGGCTTCCCACCACCCTAAATACAGATTAGCGTAACTAGGGGCACAAGCACTTCCCATGGCCGTGCCCCTAGTTTGCAGGTAGTAGGTACCGTTGAACACAAAATAATTGTGAGTTAGTATAAATCTCAATAGTTCCATAAGGAAATCCTTTTGGGACGCTGTAATTTTGGATGATTTTTCTAAGAAATATTGGGCGGCTTCAAGGCCTACTTTGTGAGGGATGTTATTGTATAAAGAGACTACATCCATGCTGGCTAGAAGAGTGTATGGGGGGACAGTGAGATTCTCAAGAGTGAGTAATGTCTGTTTAGTGTCCTGAATATAAGATGGAAGATCACTTACAAACAGGGCCGGCCTTAGGCATTTAGACGCCCTGTGCGAAAAATCTTCACAGCGCCCCCTCCCCCCTGTCATCCATGTATGCTGTTATGTTTGTGTTGTCTGTGTATCTAATAGTACGTGTGATGACTGTGTGTGATATGTATGCTATGTGTGATATTTGTAATGGGTATATTAACAGTGTGTGATATGCGTGTATTGGTTGTATGTGACACACACACACACACACACAGAGTCAGACGGCCATACACACAGGAAGACATCCACACACACACACAGGAAGACATCCACACACACACACACAAGCAGATAGTCATACACACACACAGGCAGACACACACAGGCAGACAGTCAGTCATACACACAGACAGTAATACACACAGACACACACAGACAGTAATACACACACACACACACAGTCATACACAAAGAGGCAGACAGTCATACAGACACACAGAGGCAGACAGTCATACAGACACACAGAGGCAGACAGTCATACAGACACACAGAGGCAGACAGTCATACACACAGAGGCAGACAGTCATACACACAGAGGCAGACAGTCATACACACAGAGGCAGTCATACACAGTCACACACACAGAGGCAGACAGTAATACACACAGACAAACACACAGAGGCAGACAGTAATACACACAGACACACAGTGGCAGACAGTCATATACACACACACAAACGCAGACAGTCATACACACACACAGACAAACACACAGGCAGATAGTCACACACACAGAGGCAGACAGTAATACACACAGACAAACACACAGAGGCAGACAGTAATACACACAGTGGCAGACAGTCATATACACACACACACACACACATACACAGGCAGATAGTCATACACACAGACACACACAGAGGCAGACAGTCATACACACAGACACACAGAGGCAGACAGTCATACACACACACACACAGACAGTAACACACACACACACACACACACACAGAGGCAGACAGTCATACACATAGGCAGAGAGTCACACTCACCTGACAATCACACAGTTACCTGTGGAGTTAATTGTGGAGGCAGTGCAGCTCCTGGTGACTGTTTGGTGGGGAAGCAGGGACTCCTTCCTGCTCCCCTGCAGCAGTTTTCCGGCGCTTTTAGCTCCGCCCCCGCCGCACGGTAAGCTACGCCCCCGCTGCAAATTTAAAAAAAAAAAAATGTTTTTTTTTTTTTTTTAAATCAGCTGTGCGGCCGCACGGCGCCCCCTGCTCCATGGCGCCCTGTGCGGCCGCACAGCTCGCACACCCCTAAGGCCGGCCCTGCTTACAAATGGGTGGAGTATTTTCTCCATGAATTTGCTCGCTTGTTCTGTGAGTGAGTTATTACCCAAAATTATTGGTCTTCCTGGTGGATTATTTTTGTTTTTGTGAATTTTGGGTAAGCAATAAAAAGTCGCTACCATAGGTGTGTTATTTGGACAAATAAATTTGAACTCATCTTGAGAGATTATCTCACTATCTCTTGCTTCAGTAAGTAGTAACTTGAGAGTTTTCAGGTATGAAGCAGTAGGGTCATTTGGAAGCTTCTCATAGCATGAGGTGTCAAAAAGGTGGACTATACACATTTCAATGTATTTTTCTACATTACATTCTACGTTATAAACTGACTGCAATACACAGACACTGACTGCAAAACACAGACGCTGACTAACTGCAATACAGAGACACTGACTGATTGCAATACAGAGACACTGACTGATTGCAATACAGAGACACTGACTGATTGCAATACAGAGACACTGACTGATTGCAATACAGAGAATTAAAAAAAATCTGATTATGTTACATAGAACTAAATGAAGAATGTATATTAAATTCATATCAACAATATATTATCCTCTAGTCCTATATAACAAACAGATTTAACAGATTTTTATTTATATTGTTTTCTTAAAGTTATTTTCTGTCCAATTTTGATGTGTTACTTTCAATAAAAAAAAATTGTGCAGTAGATAAGTTGGCGCAAAAAATTAAGATAAAATATTAATAGGTTTGCAGCACCCACAATATACCCAGGTAATAAGGTACAGAAACAATCACAAAACAGTAAAGTGCTGGTGCGCATACATATGTACAGAACCCCTCAAGTGTTGAGAAGTATTTACAAACAGATGATACAGTGCAAACAAGTGTGATCCCTTATAGGGTGTCTACAAGCCCAGGTGTATATGTGTATATACTTATAGCCTGTTACACTGTACAGTTGATATCTGTAGTTTAAGGAGACAAAAGTAGGGGGGAGGGAACAGAGAAAGCACTCCTAGTGCAATACAATTATTAAAATTTAAACTAAAATAAACTGTCTCTTTAAGAATGCAACTCACAAATGTAGAGTGGTATGAGCCCCACTCTAAGCTATCTTGCCCAGGGAGGATCAGCCCCTTGGGTACGTGGGATCTCATAAATGCTCCTGTGACTCCAGTGTCAGGCAAAAAACATTTATTAAAAATAAAAGCAACTGATAATCAGATAATAAAAAAGCACAGTCCAGCTGCAGCTCACCACACCATGGGGAGTTTGATAACAGTTCAGTGTAATCTCTCTCCTTCTGGGGCCGGTCCTGCTGGCTGGTGTGTGTATTCAATTCACTACCTTGTATCCTGATACCAGGTCACGTGACGCGTTTCGTCCCGCCTCTTGGGACTTTCTCAAACGAGCAATATCTCCTCCCACTGGAGATCCTCTTTTATTTAGGAGTCCCAAAGCCATGATCCAATCTGCTTGTAGCTCTCCAAAGTTGCACACATTGTCCATAATTACTTCAAACCCAAATAAAGCATTTATTCACCACCTGTGTGTTTTTTTTTTTAAACAAACAAAAAACAAACAAACACGCATTTAAAAATTTCAATATTCAATATAAAAGGATCATCATGCATACAGATTTAGATATAACTTGTGTGTGCACATAATTTTCCAAGCACATAAACTTGTAAACATTTGTCGGATACCCAGATAGTCACAAAAAACATATCCAGGAAAAAGGGGGAAGATCATCTAACTTAAATCTTAATATGATATTAACCTTAAAATGGCAAGAATATCAGTTTAATGGTATCTACAAGCATATAAATTAGAAAATATATAAAAAGATGCCTATACAGATAATAACAGTCTTAACAAATCTATACATCGTTTACCAAAGATATGAATATACAGAAACCTTGATTGGGATCCCACAGGTGAATTAGGGGTGGATAGGAGGTATACAAAAAGACTAGATAAAATGTCAAAAGTAAAAAATAAAAAATAAAAAAACCCATCTATAAAAATACTAAGAATACTAAAAGATATATATATCAAAAAAATATATAAAAAAAATATATATAAAAAAAAAAATAGGGGGGTTATAGAAAATTACATAATTCAAAATCTTTATTAAGACCGGATGGGATAAGGGTGTCTAAAAGGAAGATCCAACGCATCTCCTCCTGTCCGATCTTACGAATAAAATCACACCCCCTCCAATCCCTGGGCACCCGTTTGATCCCAATGAATTTCAGGCCAGTGGGGTCCTGATTGTGTCTGTGTTTAAAATGCTCAGAGACACTATGACAGTTCAGACCTTTTCTAATATTATAAATGTGCTCCCTGATTCTAATGTGGAGAGGACGTGTAGTCCTCCCCACATACTGTAAATTACAGGGGCATTTTAGAAGATAAATTATATTATTAGTGTGGCATGTCATATGCTCCCTTATACTAAATTCTTTTTTTGTCCTTTCCGATTTAAATGTCGTTTCAACGTTGTTACTCTTCCTATTTAGCGTCTTACAAGCATAACACATCCTACATTTAAAAAAAACCTTTGTTTGTCCCAAGAAGGTGCCAAGTGACTTCTTAGGTTTTTCTTTATAAAAGCTGTGGACTAGAGAATTCCTAAGGTTGGGGGCACCCCGAAAAGTGACCCTGGGTTCGGATGGTAGTACATCCCCCAAATTCTTATCTGCCTTTAATATTGGCCAGTATTTTCTAATTATATGTTTTATAGTTCTATGTTGGTTGTTAAAATCAAAAACTAAAACATCCTAAAAACTGTCTAAAATCCCATCCCATTCCTTTCCTTGTATTAATTCCGCCTGTGTTATCCCTTTCACTTCCTCTAGGGCTCTGTCCAAGATTTCCTCTGGATATTCCTTCTCTCTAAATTTATCTATGAGGTCTTGGGCTTGTTCCTGAAACCTTTCAATAAAAGTGTGGTTATTTATTTTATTTGCTTGTAGTTATTCATATTAGATTCATTAAATTCATTAAAAAGTCTAATATTAATAAAATTATAGAAAAAAATATTATAAAATAATTTGGGGGTAAAAAGTCATTTTCGGTTTTCGGCCAAGTGCATCCTGAATTTTCGGTTTCGGCCCAGAATTTTCATTTCGGTGCATCCCTAGGTACAACCTCTATAGCGGTGATGGGTTGCACCTAAACAGGAGAGGACCTGCAGTGCTGGGTGTTAGGATGGAGAAGATTGGAGGAGATTTTAAACTAGTAGTGGGGGGAGGGTCATAGCACTCTACAAAATGGAGATAGGACAGAAAGGAGATGGGCTTTAGCTCAGTATAAGGGGGTGGAGACGGGGGAAGGGGCAAGCTCAGAACAGAGGTTTTAATAATTTTAAATGTACTTACTAATTCAAGGAGCCTAAATAACAAAATGGGGGAACTAGAGGCAATAGCATACACTAAACAATATGACATAATAGGCATAACTGAAACATGGTGGGATGAGACACATGAATTAAAGTCAAATCTTAATCAAGTGGAATGTGATGAGGAAAATGTGGAGGCTTTGTGGGTAAATATCTACTTTGGGCAAAATATGGGAAGTCAACTATTGGTTGGGATATGTTATAAACCACCTAATGTTAATAATGACAAGGAACAACAGCTGTTTGAGCAAATTGAGAAAGCTGCACATCTGGGTAACACGTTTATTATTGGAGATTTCAATTACCTGGACATAAATTGGGGCAGAGCAAAGGGAATTAGGTTTTTGAACTTGTTAAATGACACCTTCATGTCACAACTTGTACAAGCACCAACTAGAAAGGACGCTTGTCTGGACCTGGTTTTAACAAACAACGTTTATCTTTTGACCAACATTCAAGTAGGTGAGCACTTGGGAAATAGTGATCACAGTATAGTGTCCTTTGAAATAAACTCAAAAAAACAAAAGCACATGGGGTATACTAAAACATATAATTTTAAAAAGGCCAATTTCTATAAGTTAAGGGCAGCTTTAAAATATATTGACTGGCATAAACACTTTTGTGAAAAGAACACTGAGGATAAATAAAATACCCGTTTTCCTGACTTTATAGTCCCCTAAGGTTTCCACCCTCAGATTTCCCCTCCTGTGGCGCTAAAGGGATTAAAACCCCTTCAGCAGCTTACCTTAATCCAGCGCCGGGCTCCCTCGGCACTGGTGACCTCTCCTCCTCCGCCAAAATCAGCTTCTGAGTGGAGCAGAATGCACATGCGCGGCAAGTGCCCCGCGCACATTTAAACAGTCCATAGGAAAGCATTTTTTCAATGCTTTCCTATGGACGTTCTGCAAGTTGGATGCGAATTTCGCATCCAGCATCGCACATGCGCCTCTAGCGGCTGTCTGGAAGACAGCCACTAGAGGTTGGATTAACCCTGCTACGTAAACATAGTAGTTTCTCTGAATCTGCTATGTTTACATCTGAAGGGTTAAATCCTGAGGGACCTGGCACCCAGACCACTTCATTGAGCTGACGTGGTCTGGGTGACTATAGTGTCTCTTTAAGTAAATACATTCTAAAAAAACAAAAAATGAAAGTGTAGGTACATTAAAAACTGGAATGGGGGTGTTAGTTAACGAAGACCAGGAAAAGGGTGAAATTTTAAATAACTATTTCTCCTCCGTATATACTAAGGAAGAGCCAATGGCAATAGATCTGCAAATGATTGCTGCTAAAAACTTGCAGAATAATTGTAATTGGTTGACCCAAGACAAGGTGCTGTAGCAACTAAAGAAAGTTAATATAAACAAAGCTCCTGGCCCTGACGGTATTCATCCAAGAGTACTTAAGGAACTAAGTGTAGAACTAAGTGAACCATTTTCAATCTTTCAAGATTCTTTTCTTTCAGGAAGTGTTTCGGAGGATTGGAGGAAGGCAGATGTGGTTCCTATATTCAAAAAGGGTTCAAAATCCTTGCCTGGAAATTATAAACTTGTGAGCTTAACTATTGTGGCTGGGAAAATATTTGAAAGGTTATTAAGGGATAATATTCAAGAATTTTATCAGCAAAAATCCGTATGGTTTTAAGAAGCACAGGTCATGTCAAACGAAATTGATTGTATGAAGAAGTAAGTAGAAGTATAGATCAGGGTGTTGCAGTGGATGTGATCTATTTAGATTTTGCCAAGGCATTTGATACCGTTTCACACAATAGATTAGTGTTCAAACTCAAGGAAATTGGTCTAGATGAAAATTATTGTTCTTGGGTAGAACATTGACTTAAAAATAGAGTACAAAGAGATGTCATTAATGGTAAATTTTCAAGCTGGACAGAGGTGGCAAGTGGTGTCCCTTCTATTTAACTTTATAAATGATCTTGAAATAGGCATTGAAAGTCATGTTTCAGTGTTTGCAGATGACACAAAACTCTAAAGTAATACAATGTGAGCAAGATGTTACTTTGCTGCAGAGGGATTTAGATAGATTGTGGGACTGGGCATTCAAACGGCAGATGAAATGTCATGTTGAAAAATGCAAAGTTATGCAGTTTGGCGTTAAGAATGCACAAGAAACGTATACCCTTAATGGAAGCAAATTAGGGATAACAACACACGAAAAGGACTGGGGAATTGTTATAGACAACAAATTATGCAACAATGTGCAATGTCAATCATCAGTGGCTAAGGTCAGTAAGGTATTGTCATGCATGAAAAAGGGCATTCATTCTCAGGATGAGAATATAATTTTTCTTCTTTATAAATCACTGTTAAGACCACATATTGAATATGCTGTGCAGAGGCGGGTTACAAAATTTATAAAAGGAATGGAACATATCAGCTATGAAGAAATGTTAACAAATATAAACCTTTTTTAGTTTAGAAAAACGTCGCCTGAGAGGGGACATGATAACATTATACAAATATATTCGGGGCCAATACAAACCATTGTGTGGAAATCTGTTCACAAACCGGACATTACATAGGGCACGGGGTCACGCATTTAGACTAGACGAAAGAAGATTTTGTCTATGGCAAAGGAAATGTTTTTTTTTTTTACTGTAAGAACAATAAGGATGTGGAATTCTTTGCCTGAAGAAGTGGTTTTATCAGAGTCCATACAGGCGTTCAAACAGCAACTAGATGCATACTTGCAGAAACAGAATATTCAAGGATATTTTTTTTTAAATGTAGGGTAATAATCTGCCATTCTGGGGTTAAGAAGGATTTTTTTCCTAGTTTGCTGCAAAATTGGAAGTGCTTTAAACTGTTTTTTTTTTTGCCTTCTTTTGGATCATCAGCAAAAAGAAATGTGAGGAAGGCTGAACTTGATGGACGCAAGTCTCTTTTTAGCCATGTAACTGTAACTCTTTGTAATATCACAAATAATTAAAGAGAATGGGTCCAAATACAGATCCATGAGGTTCCCCACTAGTAAGTAGACCTTGCTTTGAATATACTCCATTGGCTATAACTTCTTTCTATCAGCCCTCATCTTGTCCTTTTTGTCATTGGCTGCACTCTTGCACACCTTAGGCATAGAGGATGGTGGTTCCACATACTCGGTGCCTGAATCTTTCTCTGTAACACCACTACTGTCTAAAAGTGCAGACACAGACACAGACTGTGCAGTATGCCTTTTTTTTAAATTCTTTATTTTTATGTGCATGTATAACATTCGCTTGACTGTAATGCCACAACAACATTCTTAGGTAATATAAACATACAAGAGTTCGAACAGTTGTTAAGCATTTAGAAGGTGCGCACATGTCTTTTTTAAACAATAAATGATAAAACAGGTTGGGTACATGCTGGCTGTCTAAAATGAATTACACAGACGTTTGGTAACAGTAGCTTAAGGATATTAAGTGCATTAATTCTTTATTTTTATTGTGCAGGTGGGTACAGAGTATAGTCATGCGCCACAACAGCGTTCAATAATATGGTAACATAGTAAGAGTAAACAGTGGCTTTGAAAACTTGCACATTTTGTTTAAAGGTATAGTAAATTAAGTAGTTTTCTCTATGCAATAACAATCTATTTACGAGTATTTATGCTTGTATCATCCTAGCTGCTCTGGCATGTAGAATGACATTTATGAGAGGACACAGTGGTCTAGCAGGAACATGCAGACTATTATGATAAAAGGACTGATTATTCGCTGTTTGCCCTGTTTCCCCAGAGACTGTCTATTTCTCTCATTGTAGGTTAACATGCTTGCAATCGGTATGTCTCTGAATAAGAGTTAACGCTTGGTAGGTCATGTTATGGTGAGGTAGCCAGGTCTTAAACTTAGTAACAACAAAAGATAAAAGATAAAGCTTGAACTGATAACACAAATGCCCATAGGACCTAATATGCTATGCTAGTGTCTATGGTAGATCAGGTATGGGTGCGCGTATTAGTGGCAACGTAAGGGTAATCATAGTCATGTGCGTCAACATCTGTAACTGTCGCTTTAGGTCTTTAAGGTGAGACAGCTTAAACACTGTAAACCACGCTAAATGCGACAACACTATTAGTCTTAATTAAACATAGATGAGAAGTCTGTATTAACAAAAGAAAAAGAAGAGACTTAGAATGTAAAATGAATCACATCTAAGTTTCAGCGAGGTTACGGGGAGTAGTAGGGGCTTAACCCCGGTTAGACAAAAATTGGGCAGAAGGAAAGAAAATGGGAAAAAGGAGAACCACCCATTAAAGGTGGGTGGAGTCCATTCCCACTTCTGAACTACTCCCTTAGGTATAGGGTCACAAAAATATGGTAATAAATCTTTATTTCTAGTAATGGGTAAACAGGTTTACCTAACAAAAAAACACATATATTGGACTTTAATTTTAATGTTTAAAAAGGATAATAGATATACCCTAGCAGAAGTGTTAAAGTGATTGGTGAACAAATTCACCCCAAAAAAATAAAGATAATAAATAAAAATAAAACACACCCTAACAAAAGTGTTTTAAAGTGGAAGATGCAACAACATCTATTAAAAGTCTGGAAATGTTCCCATGTAGGTACCCATATATGTTATAGGGGGCAGGGATGGGTAGGAGTACAGAGACCTAAAAAAAGGATCAAAGTAACCAGCATACACCTCCCCTATATCGGGTAGAGCTAATAGTCAGATTCTAGCAATACAAAGCAGTAAAAGTAATGGAGAGCGGATAAATGCTGCGAAAGCGGCGGTAAAGGTATAAGGAACTGGTACTAAACGTATTTACTTAACATAGATGTGAACAAATCTTTCTCACGTTCTGTTTAGCTGTTAATATGTCTCGGATCTGTTCAACTATTCCTCCGTGTGATAAGTGACACCATGGGGGAGTGAACAGTCCTACCAGCATACACTTAGTGAGAAATACCTCTATTTCAATGTCCTTAACCAAATACCCAGCTCACATCCACAACAGCTGCTGCTTCAACGCAGCCTCTTGCTATCCCTCAAAACTTGAAAAGTGGGACCAGCGGCTAGCAGCAGATAGAGAGTAGCGGAGAGGTAAGTACAGTTGTTACCAGTATGGACGTATAGGAGAATAAGGATCCCAACGGATACAAAGTAAACTACCTATAAATACGCCCTGAACTAACTGACTACCTTGTAGCAAACTCAACTGCTGCTTCGAGGCAGCCTAATGGTATCCCTCAAAATAATATGCTAGAGTCGGCGTAGACATAGTGGGAGCCCAGGTGGGTCAACACTTCAGAGTGAATGCATCAGTAAGGAGCAAGCCCGCAAGCTCGACGCGCGTTTCGGCGTTACTGGACGCCTTTCTCAAGAGCTACTCAGTGTGAGTTCCCGGACCTGTTTATAAGGGGGGTCTAATCCCTCCCCTCCTTGGTAATCATCCAATCCGTACTTTCTTGAGTTTAAGTGGATTTCGCCACCCACTCCCTCTCCAGGCCAATCCTGGAGGGGTCGGTGGGCGTGTTTGGAAAAAGGGGGCATCACTGCTGAACTGGTGCAGGGCCCTTATATCCCTAAGGGGGATGATTACCAATGGTTTAAACTGTGAAAACACAAAGTGTTGCACAGTGTCCATAGTGCATAAATCATGTCTATGACTCAGTAAAGGTACAGAGTCAGTCAAAATCAAAGGGGATCATTGAGGCAGAAGTGTAAAGTCTGTCTGTATATCGTCAGGCAGGGGATGTAATTGCTCCATTATAGGGAGCTGAGTGCCTCTCCGGCAATATGGCCTGGATACAAAGTGTCCCCTAGTGCAGGGGACCTGTTACTTTTGTGTCGAGGTAGTCATCCCCGCTGTGACGACAGTGGTCTGGATTGTAGTAGTGTAGGTGTTGAACCAGTGTATAAAAGGTCCCCACTGAGGCACCTCATTCCAGAAGTGTACCTTATTAAGTCGATTAGGCATGGGCTAGTCACCTGTGGACAAGTAGCGATATGGTGGTCTTGTGAAAATTGTTAGTATTACCATGAACTGTGTACTTATAATAGTCACTATAGATCAGCACACTGTATATTAGTTGCCAGTAAATTAACATTTAGAAAAAATATATAATATCAAGAAAGAAAAAAGGAAAATATGTATATATACTATAAGCACCTCAGTTTTGACTGGTGCCTGGTGCATCAAATAAATGGAGAGAAAGAAAACCCCTCATTTAGGCCTTTAGGGTTTAGGGTGTTCAATTTGTAGATCCACCTACACTCTCTTTGGCGTAGGATCTTATCATAGTCACCTCGTCTCTGTTCGCGTTTTACGAGTTCAAGGCCACAGAATCGTATATCTTTAGAGGACCCATCGTGGCATTCCTTGAGGTGTCTAGAGATTGGAGTGTCTAGGCGGTTTTTTGGGGACCTGACGTGTTCCTTAATACGTTCCTTGAGAGCCCGGAATGTTTTCCCCACATACATCATCTTGCAACTACAAGTGAGCAGGTATACTACCCCCATTGAATTGCAGTTGAAAAAATGGGGAATTTGGAAGGTTTGTTTGCCTTCACTGTCGCTTACGCTTTTGGAATCTCTAAGGATAAATCTGCAAGCCACACATCTGCCACAGGCATATGAGCCTGTTGGGATCTTGCGTCCCAGCCATGTGGGATTTGTGTTTTGTCTAGTTGAAAAGTGGCTGGGGACAAGAATATCTCTGAGGTTCTTACCTCTCCGGGCTGTTATGGAGGCTTGAGGGCTCAGTACATCCTTAAGATGGGTGTCTTTAAGGAGAATGGGCCAAAACTTCTGAATGGAATTTTTGACCTCGTTCCAGCCGGTATCGAAAGTCCCTATCATCCTGATTGTTTTCTTATTAATTTTGTCAGGGTAGGGTGATTCTGTCAATAAGTCCTCCCTGTCAGTTAACAGTGCCCTTTTATAGGCCCTCTTGAGGCACCTATTCGGGTACCCCTTCTCCTTGAACTGTTGTCTCAGAGCTTTGGCTTTCAATTGGAAGTCCGATGTATCTGTGCAATTGCGCCGCAGCCTGAGATATTGTCCTGTGGGAATACCCTGCTTTAAGGGGCTAGGATGAAAACTGTCCCATTTCAAAAGGGAGTTGGATGCAGATGGTTTCTTGAATAAGGTGGTATTTAGGGAACCGTCATTACAGACCGAAATAGTTAGGTCGAGAAAATTTAAAGTTGAGCCCCCAAATTCTGCAGTAAATCTAAGGTTATCTTCGTTGATGTTTAGGAGGGACACGAAATTGTCGAATTCCTCCCTAGTGCCCTGCCACACTATAATGACATCGTCAATATACCTGTGCCAAGAAATAATCTTGGATATAAAGGGGGAGAGACTGTCAGATGCCCTCAACTGTTCTTCCCACCAGCCCAGGTGGAGGTTGGCATACGATGGAGCACAAGCCGTGCCCATCGCCGTACCTCTCACCTGGTGGTAGTACTTATTGTGGAACAAGAAGTAATTATGGGATAGAATGAAGTTGAGAAGTTTTAGAGTAAAAGTAGTGTGTGCTTGATATTCAGGGCCTCTTCTGTCCAAAAAGTGTTTGACATGTTGGATCCCTCTTTGGTGAGGGATGGAGGAATAAAGTGCCTCAACATCGAGGCTACAAAGGTTTGCAGTTGGTTCTATCTTTTGATTAAGAAGTAAAGATAGAGCCTGTTTTGTATCCCTGATGTATGAGGGTAAACGTTCGACAAAAGGTCTGAGGATCTGGTCAATATAAAGGCTGCCGTTCTGGGTGAGATTGTTGATCCCAGAAACTATTGGGCGGCCTGGTGGATCCTCCAAACATTTGTGGATTTTCGGCAGGCAGTAGAAGGTTGCTATCCTTGGTTGACGGTTGAGGATAAAGTGATATTCCCCATCCGATAGCAACCCTCCACTGCGGCCATCGTCCAAAATTGCTTTGTAACTCTGGAGAAAAGTATTGGTAGGGTCAGAAGGGATGATCCTGTAGGTATCTTCATTATTCAGGACCTTCTTCACCATTTTCTCATAGTTAGATGTGTCCATGACTACAACATTGCCCCCCTTGTCTGCCTGTTTAATGATCACATCATTGTTATCTTTAAGTGATTTAAGGGCCGTCTGTTCTTTTTTGGACAGATTGTCGTGAGGAAAGGAGTGGAGGTTGTTATATTGTATACCCTCAATCTCGCTCTTGACAGCCTCAAGGAATAAATCAATATTTCTGAAAGATGAAAAGTTGGGAGTAAAGTGACTTTTAGGTTTTAATTCAGTGTGTTTAAATGATGGTTGTATATCATTCTCGTCAAGGAGGGAGACTAGAGTGTTTAGACAATCAATGTCCCTACCAGAGAGACCTAGAGATTTAGCCTTCTTCTCTTTGTTCAATTCGTGAAATTTGTGAAGTGCCAGCTTCCGTATGAATAGATGTAAATCTTTAATCCATATGAATCTATCGAAAGCTGGAGTGGGGACAAATGAAAGGCCCTTTTCCAAGATATTAAGCTGAAATTTATCTAGTTGACATGATGATAGGTTAATTACTTGTAATTTTGGAGTATAGGTGGTTTTAGGTACAAGGTCAGGTCTTAATACCGTCTTCTTCTTCCCCCTCTCCTCCCCTCTCTGTCTCTCCCTCTGTCCCTGTTTCTGGTTTGGAACCGTGTTTGATAGTTGGGAAAATCTTCCTGTTGGCTTATTTCTAAAAAATCCACCCCTTTGTTTTTTAGAATGCTACGGGGGTTGGCAGGGTTAGAGGGGGTTTGAGTCGGGGGTTGTGAGTTCGACGGTATATTGTTGGAGTCAGGGTCAGAAGAGTCATAATCGGAAGTTAGGTAGTTTTCAGAGTTTCGTCTCAGGCGGCGGGTGGGGAAATTGTAAATATTACCGGTTTGATAATCCCTAGAGTCTCTGAGAAATTTCTGATGCTTCCTAAATTTAATTGACTCCTGATACCTTTCCAGGTTTAGCTTGAGTTTACTTTCAAGGAGTGGGAAAGTGGGTTCCCCTTTGAACTGGTTTAGTTTTTCTATTTCCTCTCCAAGTTTTAAGTTGGTGTTGTCTAGTTTAGCTTTCTCAAATGTACATATAATTTCCATAAACCTTCTTGAGCAGGTTCCAGCTGAGAGTTCCCACTCTTTCATAAAATCAGAGTTATCGGTGTAAGCTGTGGGAGTGTTCCTTACTCTGAGACCCCTCGGGATCATATCTTTCTTGATATAGTTTTCTAAAGAGGATATTTCCCAACATGTCCTAATTTGTTGTTTGTAAGTTTTAGTTACTGTATTAAAGGACTGATTAATGTCGGGAGAAGCATAGTTATTTTCAAGATTATCATTGGAAAATACATTTTCGGCGTCTTTGCACCATGTATTGAAATCCTGCTTATTAGATAAAAAACCAGCCATAGTGTTTGAAGTGACGTGTAACCTAGGTATTGAAACCTTAAAGTTTATAACAAAAGAAAAAGAAGAGACTTAGAATGTAAAATGAATCACATCTAAGTTTCAGCGAGGTTACGGGGAGTAGTAGGGGCTTAACCCCGGTTAGACAAAAATTGGGCAGAAGGAAAGAAAATGGGAAAAAGGAGAACCACCCATTAAAGGTGGGTGGAGTCCATTCCCACTTCTGAACTACTCCCTTAGGTATAGGGTCACAAAAATATGGTAATAAATCTTTATTTCTAGTAATGGGTAAACAGGTTTACCTAACAAAAAAACACATATATTGGACTTTAATTTTAATGTTTAAAAAGGATAATAGATATACCCTAGCAGAAGTGTTAAAGTGATTGGTGAACAAATTCACCCCAAAAAAATAAAGATAATAAATAAAAATAAAACACACCCTAACAAAAGTGTTTTAAAGTGGAAGATGCAACAACATCTATTAAAAGTCTGGAAATGTTCCCATGTAGGTACCCATATATGTTATAGGGGGCAGGGATGGGTAGGAGTACAGAGACCTAAAAAAAGGATCAAAGTAACCAGCATACACCTCCCCTATATCGGGTAGAGCTAATAGTCAGATTCTAGCAATACAAAGCAGTAAAAGTAATGGAGAGCGGATAAATGCTGCGAAAGCGGCGGTAAAGGTATAAGGAACTGGTACTAAACGTATTTACTTAACATAGATGTGAACAAATCTTTCTCACGTTCTGTTTAGCTGTTAATATGTCTCGGATCTGTTCAACTATTCCTCCGTGTGATAAGTGACACCATGGGGGAGTGAACAGTCCTACCAGCATACACTTAGTGAGAAATACCTCTATTTCAATGTCCTTAACCAAATACCCAGCTCACATCCACAACAGCTGCTGCTTCAACGCAGCCTCTTGCTATCCCTCAAAACTTGAAAAGTGGGACCAGCGGCTAGCAGCAGATAGAGAGTAGCGGAGAGGTAAGTACAGTTGTTACCAGTATGGACGTATAGGAGAATAAGGATCCCAACGGATACAAAGTAAACTACCTATAAATACGCCCTGAACTAACTGACTACCTTGTAGCAAACTCAACTGCTGCTTCGAGGCAGCCTAATGGTATCCCTCAAAATAATATGCTAGAGTCGGCGTAGACATAGTGGGAGCCCAGGTGGGTCAACACTTCAGAGTGAATGCATCAGTAAGGAGCAAGCCCGCAAGCTCGACGCGCGTTTCGGCGTTACTGGACGCCTTTCTCAAGAGCTACTCAGTGTGAGTTCCCGGACCTGTTTATAAGGGGGGTCTAATCCCTCCCCTCCTTGGTAATCATCCAATCCGTACTTTCTTGAGTTTAAGTGGATTTCGCCACCCACTCCCTCTCCAGGCCAATCCTGGAGGGGTCGGTGGGCGTGTTTGGAAAAAGGGGGCATCACTGCTGAACTGGTGCAGGGCCCTTATATCCCTAAGGGGGATGATTACCAATGGTTTAAACTGTGAAAACACAAAGTGTTGCACAGTGTCCATAGTGCATAAATCATGTCTATGACTCAGTAAAGGTACAGAGTCAGTCAAAATCAAAGGGGATCATTGAGGCAGAAGTGTAAAGTCTGTCTGTATATCGTCAGGCAGGGGATGTAATTGCTCCATTATAGGGAGCTGAGTGCCTCTCCGGCAATATGGCCTGGATACAAAGTGTCCCCTAGTGCAGGGGACCTGTTACTTTTGTGTCGAGGTAGTCATCCCCGCTGTGACGACAGTGGTCTGGATTGTAGTAGTGTAGGTGTTGAACCAGTGTATAAAAGGTCCCCACTGAGGCACCTCATTCCAGAAGTGTACCTTATTAAGTCGATTAGGCATGGGCTAGTCACCTGTGGACAAGTAGCGATATGGTGGTCTTGTGAAAATTGTTAGTATTACCATGAACTGTGTACTTATAATAGTCACTATAGATCAGCACACTGTATATTAGTTGCCAGTAAATTAACATTTAGAAAAAATATATAATATCAAGAAAGAAAAAAGGAAAATATGTATATATACTATAAGCACCTCAGTTTTGACTGGTGCCTGGTGCATCAAATAAATGGAGAGAAAGAAAACCCCTCATTTAGGCCTTTAGGGTTTAGGGTGTTCAATTTGTAGATCCACCTACACTCTCTTTGGCGTAGGATCTTATCATAGTCACCTCGTCTCTGTTCGCGTTTTACGAGTTCAAGGCCACAGAATCGTATATCTTTAGAGGACCCATCGTGGCATTCCTTGAGGTGTCTAGAGATTGGAGTGTCTAGGCGGTTTTTTGGGGACCTGACGTGTTCCTTAATACGTTCCTTGAGAGCCCGGAATGTTTTCCCCACATACATCATCTTGCAACTACAAGTGAGCAGGTATACTACCCCCATTGAATTGCAGTTGAAAAAATGGGGAATTTGGAAGGTTTGTTTGCCTTCACTGTCGCTTACGCTTTTGGAATCTCTAAGGATAAATCTGCAAGCCACACATCTGCCACAGGCATATGAGCCTGTTGGGATCTTGCGTCCCAGCCATGTGGGATTTGTGTTTTGTCTAGTTGAAAAGTGGCTGGGGACAAGAATATCTCTGAGGTTCTTACCTCTCCGGGCTGTTATGGAGGCTTGAGGGCTCAGTACATCCTTAAGATGGGTGTCTTTAAGGAGAATGGGCCAAAACTTCTGAATGGAATTTTTGACCTCGTTCCAGCCGGTATCGAAAGTCCCTATCATCCTGATTGTTTTCTTATTAATTTTGTCAGGGTAGGGTGATTCTGTCAATAAGTCCTCCCTGTCAGTTAACAGTGCCCTTTTATAGGCCCTCTTGAGGCACCTATTCGGGTACCCCTTCTCCTTGAACTGTTGTCTCAGAGCTTTGGCTTTCAATTGGAAGTCCGATGTATCTGTGCAATTGCGCCGCAGCCTGAGATATTGTCCTGTGGGAATACCCTGCTTTAAGGGGCTAGGATGAAAACTGTCCCATTTCAAAAGGGAGTTGGATGCAGATGGTTTCTTGAATAAGGTGGTATTTAGGGAACCGTCATTACAGACCGAAATAGTTAGGTCGAGAAAATTTAAAGTTGAGCCCCCAAATTCTGCAGTAAATCTAAGGTTATCTTCGTTGATGTTTAGGAGGGACACGAAATTGTCGAATTCCTCCCTAGTGCCCTGCCACACTATAATGACATCGTCAATATACCTGTGCCAAGAAATAATCTTGGATATAAAGGGGGAGAGACTGTCAGATGCCCTCAACTGTTCTTCCCACCAGCCCAGGTGGAGGTTGGCATACGATGGAGCACAAGCCGTGCCCATCGCCGTACCTCTCACCTGGTGGTAGTACTTATTGTGGAACAAGAAGTAATTATGGGATAGAATGAAGTTGAGAAGTTTTAGAGTAAAAGTAGTGTGTGCTTGATATTCAGGGCCTCTTCTGTCCAAAAAGTGTTTGACATGTTGGATCCCTCTTTGGTGAGGGATGGAGGAATAAAGTGCCTCAACATCGAGGCTACAAAGGTTTGCAGTTGGTTCTATCTTTTGATTAAGAAGTAAAGATAGAGCCTGTTTTGTATCCCTGATGTATGAGGGTAAACGTTCGACAAAAGGTCTGAGGATCTGGTCAATATAAAGGCTGCCGTTCTGGGTGAGATTGTTGATCCCAGAAACTATTGGGCGGCCTGGTGGATCCTCCAAACATTTGTGGATTTTCGGCAGGCAGTAGAAGGTTGCTATCCTTGGTTGACGGTTGAGGATAAAGTGATATTCCCCATCCGATAGCAACCCTCCACTGCGGCCATCGTCCAAAATTGCTTTGTAACTCTGGAGAAAAGTATTGGTAGGGTCAGAAGGGATGATCCTGTAGGTATCTTCATTATTCAGGACCTTCTTCACCATTTTCTCATAGTTAGATGTGTCCATGACTACAACATTGCCCCCCTTGTCTGCCTGTTTAATGATCACATCATTGTTATCTTTAAGTGATTTAAGGGCCGTCTGTTCTTTTTTGGACAGATTGTCGTGAGGAAAGGAGTGGAGGTTGTTATATTGTATACCCTCAATCTCGCTCTTGACAGCCTCAAGGAATAAATCAATATTTCTGAAAGATGAAAAGTTGGGAGTAAAGTGACTTTTAGGTTTTAATTCAGTGTGTTTAAATGATGGTTGTATATCATTCTCGTCAAGGAGGGAGACTAGAGTGTTTAGACAATCAATGTCCCTACCAGAGAGACCTAGAGATTTAGCCTTCTTCTCTTTGTTCAATTCGTGAAATTTGTGAAGTGCCAGCTTCCGTATGAATAGATGTAAATCTTTAATCCATATGAATCTATCGAAAGCTGGAGTGGGGACAAATGAAAGGCCCTTTTCCAAGATATTAAGCTGAAATTTATCTAGTTGACATGATGATAGGTTAATTACTTGTAATTTTGGAGTATAGGTGGTTTTAGGTACAAGGTCAGGTCTTAATACCGTCTTCTTCTTCCCCCTCTCCTCCCCTCTCTGTCTCTCCCTCTGTCCCTGTTTCTGGTTTGGAACCGTGTTTGATAGTTGGGAAAATCTTCCTGTTGGCTTATTTCTAAAAAATCCACCCCTTTGTTTTTTAGAATGCTACGGGGGTTGGCAGGGTTAGAGGGGGTTTGAGTCGGGGGTTGTGAGTTCGACGGTATATTGTTGGAGTCAGGGTCAGAAGAGTCATAATCGGAAGTTAGGTAGTTTTCAGAGTTTCGTCTCAGGCGGCGGGTGGGGAAATTGTAAATATTACCGGTTTGATAATCCCTAGAGTCTCTGAGAAATTTCTGATGCTTCCTAAATTTAATTGACTCCTGATACCTTTCCAGGTTTAGCTTGAGTTTACTTTCAAGGAGTGGGAAAGTGGGTTCCCCTTTGAACTGGTTTAGTTTTTCTATTTCCTCTCCAAGTTTTAAGTTGGTGTTGTCTAGTTTAGCTTTCTCAAATGTACATATAATTTCCATAAACCTTCTTGAGCAGGTTCCAGCTGAGAGTTCCCACTCTTTCATAAAATCAGAGTTATCGGTGTAAGCTGTGGGAGTGTTCCTTACTCTGAGACCCCTCGGGATCATATCTTTCTTGATATAGTTTTCTAAAGAGGATATTTCCCAACATGTCCTAATTTGTTGTTTGTAAGTTTTAGTTACTGTATTAAAGGACTGATTAATGTCGGGAGAAGCATAGTTATTTTCAAGATTATCATTGGAAAATACATTTTCGGCGTCTTTGCACCATGTATTGAAATCCTGCTTATTAGATAAAAAACCAGCCATAGTGTTTGAAGTGACGTGTAACCTAGGTATTGAAACCTTAAAGTTTATAACAAAAGAAAAAGAAGAGACTTAGAATGTAAAATGAATCACATCTAAGTTTCAGCGAGGTTACGGGGAGTAGTAGGGGCTTAACCCCGGTTAGACAAAAATTGGGCAGAAGGAAAGAAAATGGGAAAAAGGAGAACCACCCATTAAAGGTGGGTGGAGTCCATTCCCACTTCTGAACTACTCCCTTAGGTATAGGGTCACAAAAATATGGTAATAAATCTTTATTTCTAGTAATGGGTAAACAGGTTTACCTAACAAAAAAACACATATATTGGACTTTAATTTTAATGTTTAAAAAGGATAATAGATATACCCTAGCAGAAGTGTTAAAGTGATTGGTGAACAAATTCACCCCAAAAAAATAAAGATAATAAATAAAAATAAAACACACCCTAACAAAAGTGTTTTAAAGTGGAAGATGCAACAACATCTATTAAAAGTCTGGAAATGTTCCCATGTAGGTACCCATATATGTTATAGGGGGCAGGGATGGGTAGGAGTACAGAGACCTAAAAAAAGGATCAAAGTAACCAGCATACACCTCCCCTATATCGGGTAGAGCTAATAGTCAGATTCTAGCAATACAAAGCAGTAAAAGTAATGGAGAGCGGATAAATGCTGCGAAAGCGGCGGTAAAGGTATAAGGAACTGGTACTAAACGTATTTACTTAACATAGATGTGAACAAATCTTTCTCACGTTCTGTTTAGCTGTTAATATGTCTCGGATCTGTTCAACTATTCCTCCGTGTGATAAGTGACACCATGGGGGAGTGAACAGTCCTACCAGCATACACTTAGTGAGAAATACCTCTATTTCAATGTCCTTAACCAAATACCCAGCTCACATCCACAACAGCTGCTGCTTCAACGCAGCCTCTTGCTATCCCTCAAAACTTGAAAAGTGGGACCAGCGGCTAGCAGCAGATAGAGAGTAGCGGAGAGGTAAGTACAGTTGTTACCAGTATGGACGTATAGGAGAATAAGGATCCCAACGGATACAAAGTAAACTACCTATAAATACGCCCTGAACTAACTGACTACCTTGTAGCAAACTCAACTGCTGCTTCGAGGCAGCCTAATGGTATCCCTCAAAATAATATGCTAGAGTCGGCGTAGACATAGTGGGAGCCCAGGTGGGTCAACACTTCAGAGTGAATGCATCAGTAAGGAGCAAGCCCGCAAGCTCGACGCGCGTTTCGGCGTTACTGGACGCCTTTCTCAAGAGCTACTCAGTGTGAGTTCCCGGACCTGTTTATAAGGGGGGTCTAATCCCTCCCCTCCTTGGTAATCATCCAATCCGTACTTTCTTGAGTTTAAGTGGATTTCGCCACCCACTCCCTCTCCAGGCCAATCCTGGAGGGGTCGGTGGGCGTGTTTGGAAAAAGGGGGCATCACTGCTGAACTGGTGCAGGGCCCTTATATCCCTAAGGGGGATGATTACCAATGGTTTAAACTGTGAAAACACAAAGTGTTGCACAGTGTCCATAGTGCATAAATCATGTCTATGACTCAGTAAAGGTACAGAGTCAGTCAAAATCAAAGGGGATCATTGAGGCAGAAGTGTAAAGTCTGTCTGTATATCGTCAGGCAGGGGATGTAATTGCTCCATTATAGGGAGCTGAGTGCCTCTCCGGCAATATGGCCTGGATACAAAGTGTCCCCTAGTGCAGGGGACCTGTTACTTTTGTGTCGAGGTAGTCATCCCCGCTGTGACGACAGTGGTCTGGATTGTAGTAGTGTAGGTGTTGAACCAGTGTATAAAAGGTCCCCACTGAGGCACCTCATTCCAGAAGTGTACCTTATTAAGTCGATTAGGCATGGGCTAGTCACCTGTGGACAAGTAGCGATATGGTGGTCTTGTGAAAATTGTTAGTATTACCATGAACTGTGTACTTATAATAGTCACTATAGATCAGCACACTGTATATTAGTTGCCAGTAAATTAACATTTAGAAAAAATATATAATATCAAGAAAGAAAAAAGGAAAATATGTATATATACTATAAGCACCTCAGTTTTGACTGGTGCCTGGTGCATCAAATAAATGGAGAGAAAGAAAACCCCTCATTTAGGCCTTTAGGGTTTAGGGTGTTCAATTTGTAGATCCACCTACACTCTCTTTGGCGTAGGATCTTATCATAGTCACCTCGTCTCTGTTCGCGTTTTACGAGTTCAAGGCCACAGAATCGTATATCTTTAGAGGACCCATCGTGGCATTCCTTGAGGTGTCTAGAGATTGGAGTGTCTAGGCGGTTTTTTGGGGACCTGACGTGTTCCTTAATACGTTCCTTGAGAGCCCGGAATGTTTTCCCCACATACATCATCTTGCAACTACAAGTGAGCAGGTATACTACCCCCATTGAATTGCAGTTGAAAAAATGGGGAATTTGGAAGGTTTGTTTGCCTTCACTGTCGCTTACGCTTTTGGAATCTCTAAGGATAAATCTGCAAGCCACACATCTGCCACAGGAGAAGTCTGTATTGTATATACTGCCGACAGGTCTGATCTATAATAACTCAGGTTTAGTATAATGATGAGGCTCATTATAAGTGTGAGTGTATGCTGGCATTGCCTTTATAGGATACATTTCAATTATAATGGTGCATGGTTTAAGAGCCTTAGTGTAAAGTTTTGTCAAAGTGGGGAAAAAAAAATAAAAAAATAAAAAATAAAATAAGTAAAATTAAAAAAAAAAAAAAGATAAATAAAAAGAGACATAGCTAGCAACATCATTTAAGCCTCAACTGGTGGCAACGAGAACTGGGTCAATTAGCCATACACCACTGGCAATGCAGGAGTGGTCTGCCCTGGCAGTAAGCCTGGCATGCCAGTACAGTCAAGCAGTCATTCAACCAATTCCCTGGTTGGGCCTTAAGCTTCCATGTGAAGACAGTTCGTGGGTCTCAGCCTTGCGTATCAGGTAGGCTAGAGGGATTCTGCCGCTGCTTCCCTGACTTCTGTGGGTATCATGGGTGGCGGTGATGCCTCCTTGGTGATGCGGCAGCCTCCCCGCTCCGCGTGTTGTTTTGTGGGTCTGAGTCCCTGCATGTCTCCGTGGTACAGAGGCCTTCTGTGTTTGGTTTGCAGCTTTGCGTCGCTGCATCTGGCTGGTGCGCTGGCAGGTCTTCTTGGTGTCGCTTGGTGCAGGCCGGGTCCTGGCCCCTCGGGTGCGCTGTTTTAGTTGGTAGGGCGACGGGTCGCGTTTAGAACCCATCCGAGTTTGGCGGGACCCGGTCCGGCGGTGTCGGATGCGCAGCCTGTGGTTCATGAGTCTGGGCATGCCCCTCGACGCCCCCTGCTGTTTCATGCCGGTCGGTAGCTGAGCTGTACGATGCAGAGCCGGTCTCCGTGCAGGCAGGGTAGTGGGCAGCCGGAGGACCTCTGTGGTTGCTTGGGTCCGCACCATTATGGCTTGCCACCGTGCCCAGAACAGGTTGAAGGCCGCCGTTATGCGGTCCTCACAGGGGGATTCGCTTGTCCGCTGCGTTGGCAGGGGTTGGACGGGTGGAGACCCAGTGGACCAGTCAGAGGACGCCATTTTGGCCTTTGGGTGTAGAGGGCTTGTGTTCTCTAAGGCTTGTAGGATCCTGAAGCCCTGTGGGGGGGGGGGGGGGGGGGGAGAGAACAAGGGTCTTTGTTCCATGTGGTAGCTCGTCGTGGCGGTGGGAGAGCGGCCGTCTCACCCGCGCTCGCCACGTGAGTAGGCCTCGACCGCCTGACCGGTGAAGGTAGCTTGTTGTGCCGCTTGTGGGGTACCATACTGCTTCGCTTGACGTCCCCTTTTGGTTGCTGGCCGTGGTGGCCCGCTCAGTTGCTTTTTGAGTCGTAGAATTAGGTTTTATTCGCAGATTAATGCAGGAGCTCTGGAGGTGCACGTCCTCTCGGCTCTGCGGTCAGGCCCCGCCCCCCTGCAGTATGCCTTTTATCCACATCTCTAAGTCTACCAGATCCTATAGAAATCCTTCTGCCATTATTATTATTTTATTATTTATATAGCGCCAACAAATTCCGTAGCGCTGTACAATGGGTGGACTAACAGACACATAATTGAGATCAGACCACTGGACTTACAGGAACAGAGGGGGTTGAGGGCCCTGCTCGATGAGCTTACATGCTAGAGGGAGTGGGGTATAGTGACACAAAGGGTTAAAGTAGGGGAATTAAATAGTTTGTTAGAGAAGGGTTTATTGAGTGCTTGGTATGTCATTTTTGACAGTTGCAGGAAAGGAGTCATGGGGTGGGGGATGAGAAAACTGCTGACAGTGTAATTGATACGCTTTAATGAAGAAGTGAGTTTTCAAAGATTTTTTGAAGGAGTGGAGGCTGGGTGAAAGTCGGATTGAGGAGGGAAGGGAGTTCCACAGGAGAGGTGCTCCCCTGGAGAAGTCTTGAAGGCGAGCATCAGAGGTGGGGATCCGGGCAGAGGAAATGCGTAGGTCTTGGGCTGAGCGCAGGGGTCTCGATGGGACATACTTGTGTATGAGGGAGGATAAGTATGTTGGAGCAGCATTATGTAGGGATTTGTAAGCAAGCGCCAGAATTTTGAATTGGGCCCTGTATCTAACTGGAAGCCAATGCAGGGACTGACAGAGCGTGGCGGCATGGGAGGTGCGACTGGACAGGAAAATAAGCCTCGCAGCCGCATTCATTATAGATTTCAGCGGTGCAAGCTGGGAACATGTAAGACCGGTGAGAAGGGGATTGCAATGGTCAAGGCGAGAGAGAACGACAGCATGAACCAGTACCTTATCCGCGTCCGGCGTTAGATATGGGCGGATGCGCGCTATGTTCTTGAGTTGGAAGCGACAGGATTTGGCTATCGATTGGACATGGGGAGTAAAAGAGAGGTCAGAATCAAGAAGAACCCCTAGGCAGCGAGCTTGCGAGGTAGAAGTGATAGTAGCGCCGTTGACTTGGATGGAGACAGACACAGGAGTAGCAGCACTTGAGGGAGGAAAAACTAGAAGTTCTGTTTTGGACAGGTTGAGTTTAAGGAAGTGAGCAGCCATCCAGTTGGAAATAGCAGAGAGGCAGTCAGAAACACGAGTCAAGGTGGGTGGAGAGAGATCAGGGGAGGACAGGTAGATTTGTATGTCATCTGCATATAAATGATATTGGAAGCCAAAGGAGCTGATGAGTTTACCAAGGGAGGCAGTATAGATAGAGAACAGTAGGGGGCCGAGGACAGAACCTTGGGGGACGCCGACAGAGAGGGGTTGAGGAGAAGAGGCAGTGCCAGAGAAAGAAACACTGAAAGAGTGCTGGGAGAGGTAGGAGGAGCACCAGGATAAAGCAGCATCCCGTAGACCAAAGTTATGGAGAATGTGAAGAAGCTGTTGATGATCAACAGTGTCAAAGGCGGCAGAAAGATCAAGGAGGATTAGGATAGAGTATTGACCGTGAGATTTATCAGCAATTAAGTTGTTGGATACTTTGGTCACAGCAGTTTCGACAGAGTGACCAGCGCGGAATCCAGACTGAAGGGGGTCAAGCAGAGAGTTGGATTCGAGAAAGTCTGTCAATCTGGCGTACACAACTCTCTCGAGGATCTTGGAGGCAAATGGCAGTAGCGCGGTAGTTGGATGGGGAGTTGGGATCAAGGTTGGGCTTTCTCAGAATCGGGGTTACAGTTGCATGTTTGAAGGGTGAGGGAAATGTGCCAGAGGAAAGGGAGAGATTGAAGATGTTAGCAAGAGGTAGAGCAAGAGAGGGAGACAAAGTGCGGATGAGATGCGAGAGAATAGGATCGAGGGAGCAGGTGGTGGGGCGGGAGGACAGGAGCAGAGCCCATTCCTAGGGCATCTTTGCAGCAGTGGATTTGCAACAGTCCCAACAGATGATTTACAAATCTCAGAATTCAAAACTACAATCTCCTGCCGCAATATAGAGAACTGTCTACAGATTAGACAACACCCAAACCTCCAAAAAGTGGAGCGTGAAACAAATGCACAACAACTATTACACCGAACGAAGTCTGACATTTTAATAAGATGAGGAGTTAAAAAGTAAGATTTGTTTGATTGTTTCTTTTTTCCACCTTCTGTGTACCTCAGATTATCTCAAGTTGATCTCCAGAATATCTCCAAATACACTTTGTAGCAGCACTTAGAAGCAGCAACCAAGCTACTTTCAGCCTTCCTCGTATGGCAAAAAACCCAGTTTGAAGCACTTCCAATTTTGCAACAATATAGGAAACAAAATCCTTCTTGATCTCAGAATGGCAGTCAGATTTACCGTTGGATCTAGAAGCTAATACCCTAGAATTTAAACATTATATCACTAAATGTTGTTTTTTTGTTAGTATGCATCTAGTTGCTGTTTAAACATCTGAACAGACAACATTTGTTAACCTTTCTCCATAGCTAAAAAAAGATTTTTTTTGTTAATCTCTTTTTATTAAAGTAGAATAAGATATAGTGATAGGCACGCAGGCCTCAAGAAGCACATACAAAGTTATATGGCGCACATATACATCCTATGCAGGTCCAGACAGGTTATCACATTTTACATTTTTGCTGATGTTTTCTTACAATTATGGTATTATAACATGCATAAAATTTACTATCAGTTACTTGTGTCTTTGTTTTCCTTCATTACCATGAGTTGCGTCATGTTGTTTGTGGGGTTCAAGCTTTCCCACACTTTTATCTTAGAAATAAGGCCTGCGAAGTAAGGACAGCGTAAGGAAAAAGTAGTGTGTAAGTGTGTGTCTCTTATCTAGTCAAATTTGCAAAACGTGATGTTTGTACTAGGTTATAAAACAGTAGGTGAAACACAGCAAATTAGAAGTCACGTGGTAGGTGTTGTGAAAATCACAAAACATTTGATACCCGTTAATTTCCCGCTCTTAGCTTGTTTTTTGAGTCGTGTAGTTTTATCTGGGCCAGACCGTCTTTTCCCCGCTGGAAAGCCAGCGTATAGAGGAGTGAAAGAGGCTAATATACCGCCCCTCCGGGAGGTGAACCTGTAGCTGATGACATAAGTTCGCTACAGCATCGGATAGCAGTTTCCTTTATCCGGTTACTGAGAGCATTGTAGTGGTAGTGGGTGGCAGTGTGTGTTATGTGAAAGGTTGTTGGCAGGTACTCATGTGTGCACCACAGGTTCGCCTGGTTATGTACAGCTCCTTAGCCCTGCTTATATTTGTTGCTTAGTTGGTGCCAAAAACCCATGGGTAACCTCCCTGATGGAATGGGGGTTCAGAGAGAGAGAGAGAGACAGAGGTGTAGGAAAGCGAGAGGAAAGCATGGTCCGTTGCCCGGTCCCTCCCAAATGGTGTTCAACAGTATCCATTAAGTTCCTGCCCTGAAAGTGCTTTGCGTATTGGGATGTATTCCCCCTCCCCTAGGAATGTCCAGGCACTGGAGGTGAAACATGTGGCATTTCTCTAGTCGACTCCCACGTTCTCAACGTTTGTGCCACTGGGTCTCCGCTATCCCTGCATCCGCCCCATCCCGGTACTCCCAGCCTCACCACCGATTTCAATTTCGCCTCGGCGCCCCCTCTATCTAGGGTCACCCATTGTTTTTGTGAGTTGGTTGTGTGCCATTCAAGGATTTGCTGCAAAATTGCGGCTTGGTGATACTTTTTGAAGTCTGGTAACGCCAGTACTCCACTATGCCGAGGCATGCATAGCATCTCGTGGCGCAACCTGGATCTATCCCCTCTCCAGACGTATCGGATGATCGATGTTTTTAGTGTGGAAAAGAAGGACGTCAGCAACGCCAGCGGGATGGTCTGAAAAAGATAAAGGACTCTCGGTAGCACGTTCACTTTAAACACTGCTATTCGGCCATGCCAATAGACGTGCGGATATGCCCATTTATCCAGGTCCGCCACTATCCTCTTCAGTAGGGTTGCAAAATTATGTTGATAAACGTCCCGTGGGTCCATGGTCACCCATATGCCAAGGTATTTCATTTTACCAGAGCACCAGTGGAATGGGAATATAGTGCTTAGGGTAGTGTACCATTTAACACCTAGCATTTTGTTAAATTAAGTTTAAATCCTGAGATCCTACCGAAACGCTCAAATTCCGAAAGCAAGCAGGGCATTGTGATCCGTGGTTTAGAGATAAATAAGAGGAGGTCGTCTATGCACGCAGCCACCCTGTGTCCTACTCCCTGCTAGGGACAGCCACTGACGTCTGGGTTCCAGGGGGGACAGGGGACATCCCTGCCTGGTTCCGTTGTTAAACTCAGAGTTGGCAGTTAATGCCCCGTTAACTCTTACTGCTGCATGTGGCATAGCTAAAATGTTATATTCCTTTTTTATTTTTTATTTTTATTTTTTAGCACTTTTTCTAATGCCATAATATCCTTCTTTGGAACAGGTGCCCAAAATTGCACAGCATGGTCTTACCAATGATTTATAAAGAGACACAATTATATTCTCATCCCGAGAATTAATGCCCTTTTCTACGCATGACAATACCTCACTGGTAGAGATGAGCGAACCCGAACTGTAAAGTTTGGGTTCGTACCGAACATTAAGATTTTTTGACCCCGAACCCGTACATTTCAGTAACAGTTCATGTTCGAGTTTGGCGATTTAATGTCGCGTTTTGAAAAGCTGCAGGGCAGCCAATCAACAAGCATTTGACTTGTGTGCCCTTAGAAGCCATCACAGCCATGCTTGCTAATGGCATGCTGTTATTGGCCAGTGCAGCATGTGACCCAGCCTCTATATAAGCTGGAGTCACATGAGCTCTTATTAGTGTAGGGAGAGGATGCTGCAGCTGTGAGGGACAGATTAGGAAAGAATTATGGTGTTGAATCTGCAAACTACAGCGATTATTTTTGTGGGTGCTATACTACATTTTTGTACCCTGCCCTAAGCCCAGTGCCACAGAGAAATATGCAATCAGTCTGTTTGTTAGGTGGGCACTTGCAACTGCATGTGTGCCAGGCACATTACTTTAATCCTGTTCTGGTAGCTCAGTGGGCAACATTTATAAATTTTTAAATACTTCTGTGACATTGCAGTTTGACAAATTCACATTTTGTTGGTGCTAAAAAGTTAATTTGGGGCCTGCACTTCATATCTGAGAGTCAAATAGACCCGTCAAATACTGTGGTTACATCACACTTTGAAAAATTCGAAATTTTTTTGGTGCTAAATAAAAACATTTGCGGCCTGCGGTACATTTTTTGCAGCCCATTAAAACCGTTAAATACTACTGTTACATTGTTGGTTTAAAAAATAAAATGTTTTTGTGCTAAATAGAACATTTGCGGCCTGCGGTGCATTTCTTGCAGTCCAATAAAACCCTTAAATACTACTGTTACATTGTTGATTTAAAAAATCACACTTTTCTGTGCTAAATAGAACATTTGCGGCCTCCGGTGCATTTTTTGCAGTCCAATAATACCCTTAAATACTACTGTTACATTGTTGGTTTTAAAAATTTACACTTTTTGGAGACAGTGAAGTAACTGTATTAATTACGCCTGTCACACTGTTTGACCTCTAGAAATTTTTTCTCATTTGGACACCGGCACTGCCTTACTGTCAGTGAAATTAATTGTTGACTATCGGCGGTTACATTGTCACCTGACATAAACCATCTGTTAGTTTAGGCCTGAGGCGGATAGCAGTTTGGCGCATGTCCTTCCGCCACCGAGGATTGCAGGGCATTTCTCTTTGCCTCCTGTTGCCTCCTCCTCCTACTCCGCTTCCTCCTCCTCTACCACCTCCTCATCCGTTCAGTGTAACACCTTCACCACCAACTTCAGCACAGCCAGGGGGAAACAACAGCAGGCAGTTTTAAAACTCATATGTTTGGGGGAAAAAACCCACATCGCGCAGGAACTTTGGACGGGCATGGAACAACAGACCGATGAGTGGTTGTTGCCACTGAGCCTCAAGCCTGGCCTGGTGGTGTGCGATAATGGTCGAAATCTCGTAGCAACTCTGGGCCTAGCCGGTTTGATGCACATCCCTTGCCTGGCGCATGTGCTGAATTTGGTGTTGCAGAAATTCCTCAAAAACTACCCAGATATATCAGAGCTGCTGCAGAAAGTGCGGGCTGTCTGTGCGCGCTTTCGGCGTTTTCACCCTGTTGCTGCTCGCCTGTCTGCGCTGCAGCATAACTTCGGGCTTCCCGCTCACCGCCTCATATGCGACGTGCCCACAAGGTGGAACTCCACCTTGCACATGCTGGAGAGACTGTGCAAGCAGCAGCAGGCGAAAGTGGAGTTTCAGCTGCAGCACGCACAGGTCAGTCGCTCTGCACCAGACTTGCCCACCAATAGATCCTCGTTAAAGGATTTAAAGTGTACTCATTCCAATTGCAGGGCCTCGAAAGAGTCCTGTATTGTAATTTTTTGTCACTATCCCCCCGCGTCGAGAGTAGGTAATTTGCGCGCCTGCTTCCTTCCTTGGATGTGGTAGTATTCTCAGAATACTCTTGCAACCTGTTTTTTGCTCTCCATAAGTTTAAAGGGTAATCCAGACGTGGAACCCTTGCTCACGGTGCCTAGAGAGATACCAGCTATGCCTCACTGATGATGCCTAACAAGGCTGAAACGATCGTCTGGGGTTGCTGTGTCTCTTGTGCAGAGAGAACTTGCTGGCATTTTGGATCTGGACTGCCCGTATGGGTAAGACCAGTCTGATATGCTTCAGATAGGTTCTCTCTGTAATTGCACAAGATGGGCTAAAACCAGCTTGAGTTATGAGCGGGGACCCACCGAAGGGCAGGCTATTTTAGTTGCTGTCCGTTCTCAGAATACTCTTGCAACCTGTTTCTTGCTCTCCATAAGTTTAAAGGGTAATCCAGACGTGGACCCCATGCTCACGGTGCCTATAGAGATACCAGCTATGCCTCACTGATGATGCCTAACAAGGCTGAAACGATTGTCTGGGGTTGCTGTGTCTCTTGTGCAGACATTTTGGATCTGGACACCATAAAACCTGTACATGGAGGTTACTGTTTTACTCGGAAGGCTTCACTGAATACAAATATTAGTGTTTCAAAACAGTAAAATGTATTACAACGATGATATCGTCAGTGACAGTTAATTTTTTTGCATTTTTCACACACAAATGGCACTTACAGTGACAATATAATTGTTGTGATACATTTTACTGTTTTGAAACACTAATATTTTTGTTCAGCAAAGTCTCCCGAGTATAACAGTACCCCTCATGTACAGGTTTTATGGTGTTTTCAAAAGTTACAGAGTCAAATATAAGGCTTTCGTTTTCACATTAAAATTTGACAGGTTGGTTATGTTGCCTTTGAGATGGTACGGTAGCCATGATTTAAAATTACCCCCATGATGGCATACTATTTGCAATAGTAGACAAGCCAGGGTATTGCAAATGGGGTATGTTCAGTCTTTTTAGTAGCCACTTAGTCACAAACACTGGCCAAAGTTTGCGTTCATATTTGTTTTTGTGTGAAAAAAGCAAAAAAACTAATATTTGGCCAGTGTTTGTGACTAAGTGACTACTAAGAAAGACTGGACATACCCCATTTGCAATACCTTGGGTTGTCTACTTTTGCAAATGGTATGCCATCATGGGGGTAATTCTTATTCCTGGGCTACCATAAGGTCTCAAAGGCAACATAACCAATCTGGCGAATTTCAATGTGAAAAAACTGAAAAATGTAACCGGCTATATTGAACCCTGTAACTTCCCAAAACCCCATAAAACCTGTACATAGGGGGTACTGTTTTACACGTGAGACATCGTTGAATTCAAATATGTGTAATTTATTGCAGTAAAAGCAAACAATATTTTGACATCTACAGTTAAAATGTCACGTTGAACTAAGAAATTTTTAAAAAATCTTATTTTCTCCCATTATTTTATATTTTATTCATATTAAATTATGTTCCATACCTAAATATTTGATGTTAAATGAAAGCCCTGTTTCCCCTGAATAAAATGATATATAATAAGGGTGGGTGCATTTAATATAAAAGAGGTGAATTATGGTTGGACAGACATATAGCGCAAATGCCAGGTTTTGTTTTGTTTTGTTCACAACGTGTACATTTGGCTCAGTCCTTAACCCCTTCAGGACCGGACTTTTTTTGCGATGCTTGTACGTTAAGGACCAGAGCTATTTTAACACTTTTGTGGTGTTTTTTCCGCTCTCTCATTTACTGTTTTACAAATTATATATTGTTTTTTTCAGGACAAAAAGGGCTTTCTTTACATACTATTATTTTTATCATGTCATATAATTTAATTTAAAACAAATAATAAAATATGGTGAAAAATTAAAAAAAAAAGTTTTTTGACTTCTATTTAAAAAATCTTTTACTGATCTACAAAATCGAATGAAACAAACTGCTAAATAGATTCAACACCCAATGTTTAGGTGTTTTTTTTTGCTTTTATTTGCAAGTTATAGGGCTATAAGTACAAGTAGGAAATTGCTGTTTCAAAATGTACATTTTTCAAATGTATCAATAGTGACATTGTAACACTGTTATGTCATAAATCTCCAAAAAACACCCATGTATATATTTTTCTTAAACTAGATACCACAGGGTATTCATCTAAGAATATTTTGATACTTTCTATGCAGCCATTTTACCACAAACCTTTGCCAAACTTTGCATAGGTAGTTTCTTTTTTTATTTTTTTCACATAGATTGCAATTCAGGTATAAATTCACAGATTCTGTTAGGTGTCACTACCAAACAACACCCCAATATGTGTTCAGCAACATCTCCCGAGTACAGGGATACCCCCCATGTATAGGTGTGTCGGGTTGTCGGGGGGCTAAAAGGCCACATTTGGCAGGCGGGCATATCAGTTTCCCAGCTTGGAATTTTGACATGTAGTCAACCTGCATGCATGTCCTATTTGGGACATTTTTGAAGCCGGCCAATGTATTTTACCCCCATCAAACCATATATTTTTGAAAAGTAGACACCCTAGGGTATTTCACATGGTGGTATTGTGGTGGAATCTCGGTAAAAAGAAATTTAGTAGGCCGAGATTACCGCGTGGTATGTGTACGTGCATATACTGGTGTATCAGTCGTTTGGTTGCACGTGGCAAAGATACAATCAGTAGTGTACGGAGCATGTGCAAGGATATAGTATTCCCCTCCTCCATTGTGCTGGGCAAGCCATGTGGTCAAACAGGAAGTTAGTTCTTGTTCGGTTGATTGGGTAAGAGTATGTGTGGGTGGAGCTGATTATGGGTGGAGTTACATGCCTATATAAGGAACCTACACTATTTTTCGGGGCTCAGATCTTGTTGTATTTTGGTGACATTAGTCCCTCTGAGTCCCGGTCGGTGAATCGAATAAAGAATCTCTTCCTTCCTGAAGAAACCTGTGTCCATCTCTCTGTGCTTGGCTTCCGTCAGTTTCTCCGGTATCATTTGGTGCATTGGCCGGGAAGCTCATCGTTCAACGGTAGCTGAGAAGCAGAGGCGTGAGACGGTCTATCTTTGCCCACGTTCTCTACGGCTGCACCCCTGAACTTCTGCGTGGACCTCCTTTCGTCTCGGCGCCACTGGTCTGTTGTCCAGGAGATCATCGGCCTCTACGTAGTAAGTGCTGGGGTGTCCCCGTCGATGAGTGTGAACTCAGGTTCAGGAACGAGGAGGTAAGACGACCGCTGTTTTAGACGGTGGACCCACTTGGGGTATTGGATACCGATTGTGCGGTAGGCCCATAAGGGGTTATTTGGAATCTGCCCCCTTCAGTAAAGGGAAGGAGCGAAGGCTCACCGCTCAATGAAACGCCCTGTAGTCAGCCCGTTTAATTTTGGTTTGGAGTCAGGCTGGGTTCTGGTGTAAATAGCCCAAGCCGGATACCGGTGTCTTGTCTAGACTAGCGTTCTAGGGTGTATATTACGTTCGCTAGGTCGGAGGGACCAGGAGACTAAGCGGCGTCTGTGTAAATTCGGTCCGCTAGATTTTAACCTATCTTGGCTAAGTGGGAAGGCGTGTAAATTTGGAACCCACTAGATTTTTGATAGCGTATTTAGACTGAGGGTTCTGTGTAAATTCCGTCCTCTAGTTCGCTATATGTGGGGCTTGGGCAGTGTGGCTAACCAAAACGGATGTAGATAGTTTTAGGTAGTCCATCAAGGTACTGGCCAAAAGATTAGTTGGGAATTGTAAATGTGTTAAAGATTGTTGTAGTAGCGTGTATATCTTGCTAGATAGCGTGAGCTCTGCCGTCTAGCGAGAGTGTGAATAGTGTGTAACTGTATTATAGCGCACGGTACCATAACCATGTATAATTACTGATACTGTAAATAACTACTAATAACTGTCGTCTATGTTGTATGTTTAACACCATAACCATTACTAATTGAACTGTGACTTTAAATTGTACTCTAGCCAATGCTAACCGTACTATAACTACGGTTTGTAAAGACGATGTTACTGGGGTATGTTATAGATGGGTAATTCAGATATAGGGAATTATAGCGTGGGTGACTGTATAGTTTCGCCAAAAGGTACAGTGATAGTTACTTAGTGACTGGTGTAACAGCTGTGTGTGTACGGGAATTCCCTGAGTGTTTTGTGTGCGTTTCGCTTAGTAACTGTACCATGTGGTGCTGTTGCTGAGGGAACGGGTGTGACTGTTGGAAGTGTGTTTGTTTAGTTTCTGTTGGAGACGACGCTTCATTGTTGGTATGGGTGCGTCAGATTCAACAGTGATGGATCCCTTAGGATGTATGTTGAAAATCTTTAAAAAGGGATACACTGTATATGGTTTTGGGGTAAAGATGTCTCCAACACGCCTGACTACTTTATGTAGTAGGGAATGGCCTACTTTGGTTGCTGCATGGCCACCACGTGGCAGTTTGGATCCTAATCTGGTACAGCGTGTACACGTGGCCGTATCAGGTAGGCCTGAACTTTACGGCCAGTTTCCGTATATTGACTGTTGGAAGCAGGCCGTAAATGACTCGCCAAAATGGATCCGGGTATGCCACGAGGAGCAATGTCGCCTCATGGTGGCCAGAACTCGCTTGTCCACTAAGGCCGTAATTACGCCCATTTTGGACACGCCTCCTGAGTCCGAGATCCCCATGCCGCCCCCTTACTCCTCCTCCACCGGAAGAGGAAGAGGAGGTGCTGTTGGAAATGCTACTACCCTTGCCCCGTTGTCCCCACCTACCCCCTCCTCTAGCTCAGAGCCCAGCCCTCTTGTTTTAAACCCTCCCCTTTCGGTACCTACCTCTGTTAACTCCACCTACCCAGATTTGGCACCATTTCTAGTTCCTGGTCAGGCTCCTCCTAGCCCGGCCCGGAATATTTTACTCACCGACCTCCCCCTCAGTAAAGCGTCCCCATCCCCTTTACTTAATACCCCTCGACCGGAACCCCTAACTGACGTTCCTAAACGAAGCCCCATACTAACCCGACAACTGACCGGTACCCTCCAACCCCGACATTATCAAATGCCTCTCCGACACCAGGCCGACACACATTAACGGTGACGGCCAGATACAATATGCTGATCCAGTATTCGTTTATATTCCCTTCACAACTACTGATCTATTTAATTGGAAGACCCATAACTCCTCATACACCGAAAAGCCTCAAGCCATGACGGATTTGTTTACCTCCATAGTCCAGACACATAATCCCACTTGGGCTGATTGCCAGCAACTGCTTATGACATTGTTTAATAACGAGGAAAGGACAAGGATAAACCAAGCGGCAATTAAAGCGCTGGAAGAAGTAGCCCGTATACAAAATCAGGCCAACCCGGCAGCATGGGCCGCAGCACATTATCCAAACACTGATCCGGAATGGAATATCAATGGCGCAGATGTGGCCCATATAAAAGCATACAGGGATGCTATTATTGCTGGCATGAAAGCCGGAGGGAAGAAGGCGATTAATATGTCTAAGACGGCTGAGGTATTACAGAAATGTGATGAATCGCCCAGTGTCTTTTATGACCGATTATTGGAGGCATACCGTTTGTATACCCCCTTTAATCCAGAGGCTCCTGAGAATTCCCGAATGGTTAACTCTGCCTTTGTCAGCCAGGCCTACGGAGATATAAAGCGCAAGCTACAGAAGTTAGAAGGGTTTGTAGGGATGTCCATAACCCAACTAATGGAAATAGCAAATAAGGTCTATATGAATAGGGAGACAGAGACGAAGAAGGAGGAAGAGCGAAAGATACGTAGGAAAGCAGATATGCTAGCGGTAGCTATCGCAGGCGTAGATAGAAGGGAAAAGGAAGTGTATAGGGGAACGGATAAAGGCGAGAGTAAATGGAATAGGGAGCCTTTGAGTAGGAACCAATGCGCGTACTGTAGGGAAGAAGGGCATTAGAGAAGTGAATGTCCACAAAGGGAACAGTATGAGAGAGACAGACCTAGGGCAGGATATAGCAGTAATTATAGAGGTAGAGCGAGAGGTAGAGGAGGTCCTGGAGGAAATAGTGGTAATAATAGAGGAAGTGTTAGTGGAGATAGATACTACCCAGCAGCGCAGAGACCCCGCGAGAGAGAGGATAGGGACTTTGTGGGTTTGGCTGACACAGTCATGGAGGACTATTGATACCGACCGGGCTCCATCCCCCTTGGCCGAGCGGAGCCTATGGTCGATGTAGCAATAGGGGGAAAAAGGAGTGCTTTCATGATAGACACTGGTGCTGAACATTCGGTGGTGACTGACCTAGTCGCTCCTCCTTCAGGAAGAACTATCACCGTAATAGGAGCAACTGGAAGGAGTGCTGCTAAGCCGGTTCTTAAAAGTCGACTCTGTACATTGGGAGGCCACGTAGTGAAACACCAGTTCCTTTATATGCCTGAATGTCCAGTCCAACTGTTAGGATGTGATTTGTTGTCGAAATTACAAGCACAGATAACATTTCTACCTAACGGAACAACATCTTTGAAGTTCAATGGACCTTCAGGTATAATGACAATAGCAGTACCAAAGGAAGAAGAGTGGCGACTTTATACAGTGTTGACCAGCCAAAACCCTAAGAGTGATGAATCCTTGTTCAATATACCAGGAGTGTGGACAGAGAACAACCCACCGGGACTTGCTTGCAATATCCCACCAATTTGAATCGAACTAAAACTTGGGGTTTATCCAGTGAGCTTAAGACAATATCACATCCCACAAAAGGCCAAGAAGAATATACAATCTTATTTGGATAAATTCATAAGGTATGGTATCCTAAAATTTTTACTACACATTCTTTGGAAGGCAGGATGCAAGGTGTCCAGGAAGAAAGCCCAGTTGTGTCAGCCAACTGTCAGGTATCTGGGATTCCATATCTCTGAAGGTCAAAGGATAATGGAGCCAGAGAGAAAAGAAGCTGTATGCCAAATACCAATACCCAAGAATAGAAGACAAGTGCGGGAATTCTTGGGGGTAGCAGGCTTCTGTAGGATATGGATTCCCAGTTATGCGATATTGGCGAAACCTCTTTATGCAGCTATAAAAGGTACAGAACACGATCCCTTCCTGTGGACCCCTGAACAGCAAAAGGCATTTGAAGATGTGAAGAAGGCGTTCATGAGTGCCCCAGCATTAGGTCTACCTGATCATACACGTCCATTCTACTTATATGTACACGAGCAAAGAAGAATGGCTGTGGGAGTATTGACACAGTACTTGGGATCATGGCAACGACCTGTTGCATATATGTCCAAACAACTGGATGCAGTGGCCAGTGGTCTTCCACTTTGTCTAGCTGCCGACGCCCTGCTGGTAGCCGAAGCTGATAAGCTTACTCTGGGTCAGGAACTCTACGTGCGAGTCCCGCACGCAGTACAAACGTTGTTAGACTATAAAGGCAATCATTGGTTTAGTAATAACCGCATGACTAAGTATCAAGCTATGTTATGTGAAAACCCGAGAGTGCATCTAGAGACTGTTAATACCTTGAATCCAGCTACCCTTTTGCCACAACCTACTGAGAGTCAACATGATTGCCTGGAGGTGATGGATGAAGTGTTCTCAAGTAGACCGGACCTTCGTGATTTTCCAATCCAGAACCCTGATGTCCAGTACTATACGGACGGCAGTAGTTATGTGAAAGAAGGGATTCGCTATGCAGGATATGCAGTGACAACTATAGACAAGGTGATAGAAGCTCGGCCATTGTCAAAAGGAACATCGGCACAGAAGGCAGAACTAATCGCACTCACACGAGCGTTACAATTGGCTGAAGGTTTAAGGGTGAACATCTACACGGACTCCAAGTATGCGTTTTTAACCACTCATGCCCACGGAGCCTTGTATAAAGAAAGTGGACTATTGAACTCAGAGGGTAAAGTAATCAAGTATGCAGCTGAGATATTACAACTATTGGAAGCCGTGTGGGAACCGAAAGAAGTTGATATCATACATTGTCGAGCACATCTGAAAGGTGATGGTGATGTAACAAAAGGAAATCGGATGGCAGATAATGCAGCTAAGCGTGCCGCTGAATCAAGAAAACAGGAGTATGTGGAACATATAGCTGCTCTTATACCGACCCCACTGTCTCAATGGACTCCAGTTTATAAAGCTCAAGAAGAAGAGTGGTTAAAGACTGAAGCTGGGAAGTACCTGTAGAACAATTGGTATCAGTTAGAAGATGAAAGAATAGTCATTCCAGCATCACTAGCTGTAGATATTGTCCAGAATTGTCATAACGGGGCACATTCTGGAAGAGATAGTATGGAAGAATCTCTTAGGAAACATTTCTACATACCAAGATTGTCCAACTTGACTCAAGCCATTGTACGAAGATGTGTGATATGTGCCAAGAATAACGCAAGGCAAGGACCAGTGAAACCACCGGGAGTCCAGTATATGGGGGGACTCCCTATGTCCGATCTTCAAATAGACTATACGGTAATGCCTAAATCCGGCGGACATCGCTACCTACTAGTAGTTGTGTGTACCTACTCAGGTTGGGTAGAAGCATGTCCCACTCGTACAGAGAAAGCAGGAGAAGTTGTGCGATTCCTGTTGCGAGAAATAATACCCCGATATGGACTACCATGTTCTATAGGATCGGATAATGGTCCAGCCTTTGTTCACCAGTGCCTACAACAACTGACTCATATGCTTGGTATTAAGTGGAAGCTTCATACGGCATATAGACCTCAGAGTTCTGGGAAAGTGTAAAGAATGAACAGAACTATTAAGAACCAATTGGCAAAGATGTGTCAAGAGACTCAACTTAAGTGAAAGGTTGTTTTGCCCATAGCTCTGTTGCGCATTCGTAGTACACCTACCAGAAGGATGGGTCTCTCACCTTTTGAAATCATGTATGGGCGTCCACCTCCCATACTTGGTAACTTAAGGGGGGATTTGAGTCAGTTGGGAGAAGGAATTACCCGGCAGCAGGTTGTAGAGTTGGGTAAAACTATGGAGGAGGCACAGAAATGGGTACAAGATAGATTACCTGTGAATATTTATCCACCTGTTCATAGTTCTCATCCAGGAGATCAAGTTTGGATAAAAAAGTGGAACAGTATACCGTTGGGGCCTAAGTGGAGAGGTCCTTATGTTGTTCTTTTGTCTACCCCTACAGCTATAAAGATGACCGAAGTGACTCCGTGGATTCATCACTCCAGGGTTAAACCAGCAGCTGTAGATTCTTGGCAAGCTACACCAGATCCAGAGAATCCCTGCAAGATCCGGTTAAAGCGTACAACTCAGTCGGAGTGACGATGAGATATTGGGACTTCAAGCGTAATTAAGGAGATCAGCAAGTAGGTGTTTTGACGGCCATAATAAAGCCTGACCACTTACCCACGTGACATCGCCAGAGTGTCTTGAAGGGAAGAGAGGACCTGAAGAACTCCATTCCTTGCAGCCCTTACATCCTGGAAGCTGAGGTGCCATCGCACGGACGAAGAATTAGGATAAAGATGTCAGGAGAAATGTATTTGATAATGTATATATTTGTGTTTTTAATTATTCAGGAAGGTAGAGGTACCGACACACCTGGCTGTGAGGTTTGCATTAAGACTACTAAAACAGGTAATCATATTTCCCAGACCCTTATTTGGCATTTACAATATGAGTGTAAAGGATATGTATCTAGGTGTAGATACTTAGGTATAGATTATAGTGTATGCCATTTAGGAGTAGGAGAACCTAAGTGCTTCAATCCAGAGTATCAACCCCGTACAATTTGGTTGACCCTTCGGAATGGAGACTCACAGGGGATCCTAATAAATAAGACAATACTAGAAACCGTACATTCTTCGGGTGTTCTGCTATTTGATGCATGTAAGGCGATATCAAGTGGTAGAAAACCGTGGAATGTATGCGGGGATCTTAAATGGGAGAGAACGTATGGGTCTAATGATAAATATATTTGCCCCAGTAGTAAGAACAAGTATATAGATCCAAAATGCCCAAATAAGGATTATAATTATTGTCCATATTGGTCTTGTGTAGGGTGGGCAACTTGGGGACAGACAGTAGATAAGGATATGATTGTTACTAAGTTGTCTACCAAACCATATTGTAAGTCTATGGAGTGTAATCCAGTCCATATACTTATTAATAATCCTGAACAGTTTATAGATAGGTTTGGAAACTTATTTGGGTTCCAGATATATGGGACGGGTTTGGATGCTGGGACAATATTATTTATAGGGATAGAGACCGATACCGTAGCATCCCAAACTCATCAGGTTTTCCATTCTTTTTATGAAGAGATGAGTGTAGAAAATAAGAAACCCCCATAATGCTAAGAACCTGTTTATTGATCTAGCCGAGAGTATTGCTGGTAGTCTTAATGTGACCAACTGCTATGTGTGTGGAGGTACTAATATGGGAGACCAATGGCCCTGGGAAGCAAAGGCGGTAATGTATTCTGGTTCTGAGACAATTGAACAGATAATATCTTCTCAAGCTGATTATCAAATGAGTGTTAGAGGTATATCTGAGTGGCGATTAAAGACCTCCATTATAGGTTATGTTTGCATAGCAAGGAAAGGAATAATGTTTAATACATCTGTAGGAGACTTGACTTGTCTAGGGCAAAAAGCTTATGATGATAATACAAAGAATACAACTTGGTGGTCGCTTCAAATGTCTCAGAACCACCTAACCCGTTTGCAAGTTATACCAATTTAAAGGACGTGTGGTTTGACCTATCTTCTACATCTAGTTGGAAAGCCCCAGCAAATTTGTACTGGATCTGTGGTAAGAAAGCCTATTCGGAGTTACCACATGACTGGGAAGGGGCATGTGTCTTAGGTATGCTCAAACCATCCTTCTTCTTGTTGCCTATTGAAACAGGAGTGACTTTGGGAGTTAAGGTATATGATGTGAATCATAGGAAGAAAAGGGGACCCTTAGAGATAGGTACCTGGGAAGATAGTGAATGGCCTCCCCAGCATATTATAGATTATTATGGGCCAGCTACATGGGCAGAGGATGGTACTTTTGGATATAGAACCCCAATATATATGCTCAACCGTATTATAAGGTTACAGGCAGTGGTTGAGATAATTACCAACGAGACATCGCAAGCGCTCAATCTCCTAGCGAAACATAATACTAGGATGAAGACAGCCGTTTACCAAAATAGATTAGCTTTGGATTACCTATTGGCAGTAGAGGGAGGTGTATGTGGGAAGTTTAACCTAAGCAATTGCTGTCTTCAAATAGATGATGACGGGCAAGCAATAGCTGAGCTTACTAGCCATATGGTTAAACTAGCGCAAGTGCTTACTCAGGTATGGAAAGGGTATAATCCAAGTAGTTGGTTTGGTAACTGGCATGAGCAGTTTGGAGGACTTAAGGCATTGGTAGGTGGAGTCATGCTAATCTTGATGCTGTGTCTTCTCCTACCATGTCTTATTCCTTTGGTAGTTAGGTCTGTGCAGAGCACTATAGGAAATATAGCAGAGAGAAAGGCTGCTGCACAGATAATGGCTATATATAAGTATGAGGCTCTAAATCAGGGAGAACTAGTACAGGAAGAGGAATGTTGAGAGATTTATATCCTTAGGGAGTCGCAAAGTCTGGTCTGGTTCATGGCAACCTGAGGTGTAAGCAAACTATGGTTAAGTGATGCATCTGGTATTGTGAAATATCAGAAGCATCAAAGGGGGGAATGTGGTGGAATCTCGGTAAAAATAAATTTAGTAGGCCGAGATTACCACGTGGTATGTGTACGTGCATATACTGGTGTATCGGTCGGTTGGTTGCACGTGGCAAAGATACAATCAGAAGTGTACGGAGCATGTGCAAGGATACAGGATATAGTATTCCCCTCCTCCATTGTGCTGGGCAAGCCATGTGGTCAAACAGGAAGTTAGTTCTTGTTCGGTTGATTGGGTAAGAGTATGTGTGGGTGGAGCTGATTATGGGTGGAGTTACATGCCTATATAAGGAACCTACACTATTTTTCGGGGCTCAGATCTTGTTGTATTTTGGTGACATTAGTCCCTCTGAGTCCCGGTCGGTGAATCGAATAAAGAATCTCTTCCTTCCTGAAGAAACCTGTGTCCATCTCTCTGTGCTTGGCTTCCGTCAGTTTCTCCGGTATCAGTATTTTAACACTTCCCATGCACTAATTCTACCACCAGGCTTTGTCAAACATTGAGTTAGTAATTTTTTTCAGTTTTTTTCACACACATTGTACTTTAGGCATGAATTAACAGATCCTGTTATGTGTCACTGCTAGAACACCCCAATATGTGTTCAGTAACATCTCCCGAGTACAGGGATACCCCCCCATGTATAGGTGTGTTGGGTTGTTTGTTGGCTAAAAGGCCACATTTTGCAGGTGCGCATATCAGTTTCCCAGCTTGGAATTTTGACATGTAGTCAACCTGCATGCATGTCCTATTTGGGAAATTTTTGAAGCCGGTCAATGTATTTTACCCCCATCAAACCATATATTTTTGAAAAGTAGACACCCTAGGGTATTTCACATGGTGGAATTTTTACACGCACTAATTCTACCACCTGGCTTTGTCAAACATTGAGTTAGTACATTTTTTTTCAGTTTTTTTCACAAACATTGTACTTTAGGCATGAATTAACAGATCCTGTTATGTGTCACTGCCAAACAACACCCCAATATGTGTTCAGTAACATCTCCCGAGTACAGGGATATCCCCCATGTATAGGTGCGTTGGGTTGTTTGGGGGCTAAAAGGCCACATTTTGCAGGTGCGCATATCAGTTTCCCAGCTTGGAATTTTGACATGTAATCAACCTGCGTCCATGTCCCATTTAAGCCAATGTATTTTACCCCCATCAAACCATATATTTTTGAAAAGTAGACAACCCAGGGTATTTTAAATGGCGGTATTTTAACACTTTTCATGCACTGAATTCTACCACCAGCCTTTGTCAAACTTTTGGATACTAATCTTTTTTTGTTTCTTTGTCACACACATTGTACTTTAGGCATGAATTAAGAGATCCTGTTATGTGTCACTGCCCAACACTGCCCAATATGTTCAGCAACATCTCCCGAGTACAGCGATACCCCCCATGTATAGGGTTGCTAGGTTGTTTGGGGGCCAAAAGGCAACAATCAGAACTTGTACATGTCAGTTTTTCAACTTGATATATAGGTATGCTTGGTCTATCTTCAGTTTGACATATTTTTGTACCCCCCAGTTAATGTTACCATCATGACAGTAAATATAGTATAGATTTTTATAAAGTAGACATCAAAGGTTATAGAGGATGGGGTGTTTTGACTTCTTTCCCCCAACCATTTTGCCCCCCAAAGAAAGTGTAGTGGTAATTTTTTTTATTCTAGTTTTTATGCACACGTCGTCTGGTTTTGGCCAGCTGGTTATGTGTTACTGCCAGAAAACTTGTTAGGCCAAATGTGCAGGTAGCAAATGTACATTTAGCAGCAATCTTTAAACTGACTCCTGCAAATAGAATCTAACTGGAGATTTGGGGGAAGGAAACTGACTAACAAAAAATGGCTGCTTTCCAAAGAAACAAAAAATAAAATAAAAATTCAGGAACACTTCTTACAACTGTTCTGTGTGGTACAGCTTGAAACATGTTCCTACACACAGTCATGGTTTCGAAGGGCAATCTGGACAGTAAAAAGGGGTGTCTGTCCTTTTCCTATTTTTAAAACAGACCCGGCAACGTTTCTGGTGGGTTTTTTTTCTAGCAGTTGGCGGTAACTTAAAATTAAAATGTCTGGATTCTTGCACTCTTGCACTGAGCTTGCACCATTGTTGGAACTTGTCCATCTCCATACATTGTTAAAGAAATTATTTTGAACTGAAATTGGAGAAAGGTGGTTTTCCCTGGATTATTTTTTTTAAAAAGCAAAAATGAGTTGTGGGTTGCTATTTGCATCAGATAGATAGCTACCTTTTTATTCCATGCTTTGGTTTTTCGTAAAATAAGATATGGCTGCATCAGCTGATACGCCCTGATGCAAACCGGTTTGGACTCTACTCTGCCCCGGACAGAGACGTCTGACATGCGTTCGTCATGGATGGTGGTTAGCATGTTGACATCCTGCCTGTCCCTAAATTTTAGTGCAAGCACTTCAGCTTTGCAAAGTGCTTTACATTCGCCTTTTTTAAATTTTGCATTTATGAGAGATCGTGGGAAGTCTTTGGAATTTTTTCCTGGCAGTGCCGCAGGCCAGTGTCTGTAAACCATAAAGTGTTTTAAACAGACAGACACTACTATAAAAATTATCCACATAAAGGTGGTAACCTTTATTAAACAAGGGGTTTAGTAGGTCCCATACAAGTTTCCCACTTGTCCCCAGGGAGTCAAGACAGCCAGGAGGGTCCAGTTGACCATCTTTCCCCTCATATACACGAAAGGCAAATGTGTATCCACTTTCGCTCTCGCACAGTTTGTACAGTTTTATGCCATACCTAGAGCGCTTTGAGGGGATGTATTGTCTGAACCCTAATCTCCCTTTGTATTTCATTAGAGATTCATCTATGGATACATTTTGTTGGGGGGTATAAACATTCGAAAATTTGTCCTGAAAATGGTCTAGCAGTGGGCGTAGTTTATAAAGCCGTATTGGGGGTGATCTCTAGGGTGACAGAGGGTATTGTCACTGAAATGTAAAAATCTCAGCAGTAACTCGTATCTGGCTCTAGGCATGGTTTGGGAGAATACTGGACTAGACATTATTGGGTTGGTGCTCCAGTATGAGCGAATCGATGGCTTCTTTATAATCCCCATGAGCATTGTAAGAGCCCAGAATTTTTTAAGCTCTGGGATATCTGTGGGATGCCAGTCATGCTCCCTGACTGTATAGCTACCTGGATTGTTATCAATAAATTGGGTAGCATACAAGTTAGTCTGGGAAGCAATCTCCTCCCAGATGGTATCCCCTAAAAATAGTTCTACATACTGCATTGGGGAGAAGCCATCCACATTAACATTAATGCCTGCGTTGGCACTAAAAGGGGGAACGTTGGGCTCGGCTAACTGTGGAGGTACCCAGTCCTCCTCCACATTCGGCGTAGCAGAGGAAGCACAGCTTCTTTCTTCAGCCGGCTCACACACAGATGACATGTCGTCTTGACTAGACGTGTCAGAAAACTGACCTGGGTCAAAATCTGATGCAGTGTCAGTGGTGTCAGAGTCTGACACCAAGAAGGCATATGCCTCCTGCAAGTTACAGATGCTGCATGTTTTACACACGACTAAAACAAATTACAAACACACAAAAAATTATTTTTTTTTTTACTAAAACAGACTTAACAGCAATCCCTAAACTGACTCCTGTCACAAAAATCTAATGGAGATTTGGGGGAAGGCAACTGACTGACTAAGACAGACCAAGACACAGATTTTTTAAAAAATGTAACCCTTTAACCCCTTAAGGACACATGACATGTGTGACATGTCATTATTCCCTTTTATTCCAGAAGTTTGGTCCTTAAGGGGTTAAGGGCAAAAAAAAAATAAATACAGACAGTACAAATGCACTGCTGTAACAGATCTGGCAGGGGAGGGGTTAAAACATATTTTTTTTAATTCACTTTAGATACTGTATAAAGCTCTGGAACACTTCTGCTGCAACAAACTATCACGATCTCTGTCTCTCTCGCCTCACAAAATGCTACAGAGGAGAGAGGGGCAGAGATCACTGTCAAAGTGAGTGTTTGTAACACCCACTTTGACAGCAGCCAATTGTGAGCGATCGCGGATTGCTCACACGCCACAATTTGCTGTTACTCTCTGACTGGGATGTCTGGCAGATAGTTACATCGTTATACTGGCGGGAGCAATCTTTGATCGCTTCCCGCAGCCCGTTTTCCGCTATGACGGTTCAGGACCGTCAGCGGTCCAAACGCACGTTTTACCGCTGACAGTCCTGAACCGTCAGCGGTCCTGAAGGGGTTAATGACAACAGCATTTTTTGCTGTTTGCGTTCAAATGCAATTTGCATTTTACCAATTTATTGCACTGACGCATATTATATACTGTTTTTTTAAAGGGCAGAAAGGGCTTTAATTTTGTGTAACATATATATATATATGCTGATTTATTATAAAAAAATACAGAAAAATGCAAAAAAAAGTTTGTTTGTTTTTTTACAGTTTTTGCAATAATAATGTGTGCACAATTAGTGCAGGATAAGGAATGTAATTAAAAAAAATTTATTTAGCCATTTTACCGCCAACCTCTGCTAAATATTGGAGTAAAATTGTGTTTTGGGGGGGTTTTGGCACACAAACTTATAACAAAGAACTTCTCATGTGTATTTTGTAAAGTAGGTGTGTGCTATTCCTGTACAAAGTTTTATTTTGTGTTCAGTTACATATGCTGAGTAAAATGACACCCCCATTGTATGTCTTTGGCACTATTTCGTGAAGCTACAGTGCCATAAAGGAGACCTGTCCTTTTCAGTATTCACAGCCGAATTTTGAGAGACTGTGGGGATATTTATGGGATGATAATATTATACAGTTGAGAATTGCCCACTATTTCAATTCTCTTAGATCTTAGAGATCGTTATCATGTGAGTGAAATGTATTCCATACAAAAAAAAATCACAATTTGTTATAAAAATAGATATAATTTATTGTGACAAATAAAATAATAATAATATTAGGCAACATGCATGATAATAATCAGTGAATATTTAGTATAACATAAGTATGCAATGCAATGGCAATGTTAAAACAATCTTTCAGCTAAGAGCATCAACTGTCAAGACTTACAAGATTCATGGGGGTACCACAGACACAGAAAGCTAAACTTCCAGCGAAAAGCCATACAACCTTGGCTAACAGTTAGATCAACTGAGTAACCCTTTCAATGCTGGCTAGATCCTCCTAGGCATATAATATCCTATTCTCATGTAATTTTCAATTAAAATAACATTCAAACCAGCTCATTAATCATTTCCTGCAACCATCCAATAAGAATAATCTACCAGATTTTTACAGAAGCCGAATTTTAATTTGCCTAAAAAGATATCTTATCTTATTTTAGAGCAAATCAATACACCGGGATAAAAACAGTGGTATGCTAACACGTGATATCACATTAATATATAATTATTCTTAATTCCACCTGCAGAATGGAATGTTTATAACTACCGTATTTTTCGCTCCATAAGACGCACCTCACCATAAGACGCACCTAGTTTTTAGAGGAAGAAACCCAGAAAAAAAATATTCTGAACAAACTGTCCCATAGTGTTTCTTACTATGGGACAGTTTGTTCAGAATATTTTTTTTCTCCCCTGTCCCATAGTGTCCCCCCCTCCCATAGTCTTCTCCTCTCTCCCATAGTCTTCATCCCCCCCCCTCCCCATAGTCTCCATCCCCCCTCCCCATAGTCTCCATCCCCCCCTCCCCATAGTCTCCACCCCCCCACCCATAGTCTCCATCCCCCCTCCCCATAGTCTCCATCCCCCCTCCCCATAGTCTCCATCCCCCCTCCCTCCCCATAGTCTCCATCCCCCCTCCCTCCCCATAGTCTCCATTCTCCCCCCTCCCTCCCCATAGTCTCCACCCCCCTCCCTCCCCATAGTCTCCATCCCCCCCTCCCTCCCCATAGTCTCCATCCCCCTCCCTATAGTCTCCATTCTCCCCCCTCCCTCCCCATAGTCTCCATTCTCCCCCCCTCCCCATAGTCTCCATTCTCCCCCTCCCTCCCCATAGTCTCCATTCTCCCCCCCCTCCCCATAGTCTCCATTCCCCCCTCCCTATAGTCTCCATTCTCCCCCCCTCCCTCCCCATAGTCTCCATTCTCCCCCCCCATAGTCTCCATTCTCCCCCCTCCCTCCCCATAGTCTCCATTCGCCCCCCTCCCTCCCCATAGTCTCCATTCTCCCCCTCCCTCCCCATAGTCTCCATTCTCCCCCTCTCCCTCCCCATAGTCTCCATTCTCCCCCTCTCCCTCCCCATAGTCTCCATTCCCCCCCTCCCTCCCCATAGTCTCCATTCTCCCCCCCTCCCTCCCCATAGTCTCCATTCTCCCCCCTCCCTCCCCATAGTCTCCATTCTCCCCCCCTCCCTCCCCATAGTCTCCATTCTCCCCCCTCCCTCCCCATAGTCTCCATTCTCCCCCCCTCCCTCCCCATAGTCTCCATTCTCCCCCTCCCTCCCCATAGTCTCTATTCTCCCCCCCTCACTCCCCATAGTCTCCATTCTACCCCCCTCCCTCCCCATAGTCTCCATTCTACCCCCTCCCTCCCCATAGTCTCCATTCTACCCCCCTCCCTCCCCATAGTCTCCATTCTACCCCCCTCCCTCCCCATAGTCTCCATTCTACCCCCCTCCCTCCCCATAGTCTCCATTCTACCCCCTCTCCCTCCCGCGGTGCGCCCTGTGCTGCCGGCCAACGCTACAAGACAGGTAAGTAATGCTTCATATTCGCTCCATAAGACGCACAGACATTTCCCCTCACTTTTGAGGGGGAAAAAAGTGCGTCTTATGGAGCGAAAAATACGGTATATATTCTTTAGTTAACTAAGATTTCTAAATATTGAAATCTGACCCTGATTTATCCAGTCATATATCATGCTATTCGTAAATTTTTAATTAATTAATTTTAATTAAATAAAACCAGCATAATTACCAGTTATGTAGATGTTCTCATCAGATGAGTAGGTAGTCCCAGGAACTTGAATGCGAGTATGATTGGTTGTATGGAGGTGTGTAAGTAATAGAGAAAAGTGATATTGGTTAGAAAGTAACCAGAGAGAGTAAAATTCTAAGTGTCAAGGAGTGTTTCTTGAGTTGTGTCCAAGAGAGTTTGAGAGTTGAGTGTCCTGAATATCTTTCCTGGATCTCTCTGAATGTCTGAATCTGAAAGCCCAAACTCAGCTCTCTCTCTTCCCTTTGTCCTAACTTTTTAAAGGGCCAGACTCTCTGTACATCATTAGTTGGTAGAACCAATAGGATACTGAAGGTGTGGTCAACCTGCAAATTGCAATTTAGATTTTTGGTCCATAGAGGGCTGTCTTGCCTCAGTAAACCTTCCTATCCAGGAAAGAGTTAACTTTTCCTGATGACGATTTTGACGTCATTTGGCTTATTTAAAATGACTACCATAACTTAAATTTGCTGTCAGTTCAAAGCGTTTCTTTGGATTTTTTCCAGACAGTGCATAGACAATTCCTGTTGTAATTTCTAAAATTGACAGTTCTAAACTCAATTTCACCCCTTACTTACAATGGGACCTTGTAAAATTTAGAAAGTAAAATTAATTACTTAGTCTTCTCTGTCACTAGTGTCTGTGTTTAAAATTATTTCTATTCTATTAACATTTAAACAGAGCATTCCATCCCCCTGCTTCATTGCTTATCACTTGGCTTGTTTATATAAAGCATTCCTTAGCTCAGGCTAGTGGCTAGTGTTACTGAAAGCAAGGAAATAAATGTGTCTGTCTTGCCTGAAATCCAAAATGGAGTCTGCTCTGTTCTGAGTGACTCAGGCAATATACACTTTTAATTTCTATCTTAGCACAAAATGTCTGCCGATATAAATATCCTGACAAGAAGGATTTAATGAGCCTATGCTTCCATTTGGGGGTATTATAGTAGTTTGACTGTTCAAAAAACCCCCACAAAGGCCTACCATTTGTAAAAGTAGACACTCCAGGGTATCTCATAAGATGCATATTGTGCCTTAACATGCCCCCATTTTTTCACCAATATATGCCAAAGTATGTGGTAAAAAATATTTTTGTGCATTTTTTACATACAGATTGCATTTTTGCTGGGCATTTTGTATATTTCATATGTGCCACTAAGTTCAAACCCCCCAAATTCTGCTCAGCTAAGTCTTCTGAGTAAAAGGACACCCCCAGTGTATGTCTTTGGCACTATTTCGTGAAGCTGCAGTGCCATATAGGAGACCTGTCCTTTTCAGAATTCACAGTAGAATTTTGAGAGACGGATTTAATGACCCTATGCTTCCATTTGGGGTATTATAACAGTTTGACTGTTCAAAAAAAACTCACAAAGGCCTACCATTTGTAAAAGTAGACACTCCAGGGTATCTCATAAGGTGCATATTGTGCCTTAGCATGCCCCCATTTTTTCACCAATATATGCCAAAGTATGTGGTAAAAAAATTATTTGGGGCATTTTTTACATATGAATTGCATTTTTGCTGGGCATTTTATATATTTCATATGTGCCATTAAGTTCAAAAGCCCCAAATTGTGCTCAGCTTAGTCTTCTGAGTAAAAAGACACCCCCAATGAATGTCTTTGGCACAATTTTGTGAAGCTACAGTGCCATATAAGAGACCAAGCCATATCCGTTTTTACCGAACTTTGAATTTTGTACAATTTCCAAGCATCTTCGCAGGTTTTAAATTCAAACTACCCCACAAAGGCCTAGCATTTCTTAAAGTAGACTCAGCAGGGTATTTCAAAAGGCATATTTTGAACCTTAGCGTGGAATAATTTTTTCCGCTAGCCTTTTCTGCCTTTTTGACACACAAAGTGAGTTTGCACAGTATATTTTGCAAACCTTATGTGTGCTACCACTGTATAATATTTCATATGTTGCTCAGCTATGTCGGCTGAGTACAAATATACCCCCGAATGTACCTTTGCCAGGTATATGTGGACATCGGAGGGGCACATTTGGGACACAGCCATTCCAGTCTTTTTCTAAGTTTAATAAATTTTTACGCTGTGCCCATGTCCCATTTTAGAGTATTTTACCGGGCTATATAATCCAAATAGCCCATAAAGCCATACCATTTCTTAAAGCAGACATCCCAGGGTATTTCAAAAGGCATATTTTGAACCTTAGCGTGGGATCATTTTTCCGCTAGCTTGTACCAGGTGTAGTGGTAATAAGCGGGGTTTCTGCCTTTTTGACACACAAAGTGTCGACTGTATAATACTTCATATGTTGCTCAGCTATGTGGCCTGAGTACAGCAATACACCTGTATGTACCTTTGCCAGGTATATGTGGATGTTGAAGGGGCACATTTGAGACGCAGCCATTCAGTTTTTTTCTAACTTTGAAGTTTTACGCTGTGTCCATGTTCCAATTTGGAGTAGTTTAGATGGTTGGTTATTGAAACTTCCTCTCAAACACATACTATTTATTAAAGAATACACCCTGGGGTAATTCAAAAAGCATATTTTGAACCTTAGCGTGGGATCATTTTTTCTCTAGTTTGTTCCAGGTGTAGTGGTAATGAGCGTTTTTAAATGTATTTGTTTACTTTTTAAAACTTTTTTTTTTACTTTTGAAAACTATTTTTTAAACTTTTGTTTTGCTTATTAATTTTTTTAAACTTTCCTAAACTTTTTTTTACAGATTTAATATTTTTGTAAGCTTTTTTTTTTTACCGTTAACCCCTAACTAGCAGTAAGCATCACTAACAGTAAATTCCCCATTTTCCCATAACTGGCAGGGAAGGGGTTCATTTTTTATTTGGAGTGGGTAATGGGGGGTGTTTTTTGTTTTTTGTTTTTTGTTTTTTTTACTTAAACATTATTAAAACTTTTTTTAACTTAATTTTTAACTTTTTAAAGCTTATTTTAAAACTTTTTTTAAAGTTAACCCTTAGTTAGCCTAACACCAAATCCCCCAATTCCCCACTAACTTCCAACCTCCCCAGCTAGCTAAATATATAATTTAAAAATATTTAAATTAATTAATAAAATAAATTTAACCCCTAAGGGTTAATTCTTTCTTTATTTTATTTTTTTTAAATCAGATCATAGTAAAATGCAATCCCTGCCAATTGATCACTGTAGTCAGTGATCAGTCGGCAGGGAAGGGGCTAGTTTTTTTTTATTAAAATGAGTAAAGGGGGGTATTATGTATTACCTTTTGTTTGTTTATTTTTTAAACCTTATTTTTACTTTTCCACCAGCAGGGGGACTGCCTGTCAGTTCAGGCAGCCCCCTGCTGGCAGCACTGTGGAAAATTATGGGGGCCATGTGACCGTTCTTTTAGAGTGGTCACATGGCCCCTGGGGGTCCTTTTTTGCAGAGGGGGGGACTCTCTGGGCTCAGTCCAGACAGTCCCCCAAAGAAGAACGATCGCCGGCGGGGGAACGCGGTGATTGGTAAGTACATGGGAGAGGGAGGGAGGGTAGAGGGTTAATATTATTTATTTAATTTAAAAAAAAACAAACCTTATTTTTTTTATTTTTTACTTAGATCCCTCGATGCACTCAGTAGAGACAGAGCATTGGAAGCCTGCCTGAAGGTTTCCGATGCTCTGTCTAACTGCCGGTCTCCACGTGGAGCAACCCAGAAGTGATCGCTCCGGGAGGAGCCATTACCCGGTGGTCTACAGTGGCCCCCGGCAGTGAGGGGGTATTGCAGCGATGCTTCAACATCGAGGCATTGCTGCAATACCATTAGAGCTGCATGATCACTTCCAGAGATCTAATTACCCACAGACGTATCGGGTACGTCCGAGGTCTTTAAGGACCGTTTTTTGTCAGTAAAAAATACATGGTTCAATAGAGAAGCCCTTGTTTAACCCTTTAGGTTGAAAAGTCTTCAAGCGATAAATCCAGAAGCTCTCACATTGTCTCAAGAACCGGTCATAGTCACCATGTTCCAACCCACAGAAACAAAGTCCTTGGGAATCTCCTGAGTGGAATTCCTTAAGGTGATGGGCGATGGGGTTCTCTATGCTTAACTTGGGAGACCTTACATGTTCCTTAGTCCTTTCTTTGAATTTTAAACACATTTATTACAAACACATTACTGTGAATATTGCTGTGAAGCTTTGTTATACTCTCAGACAAAGTAACAATATGGAGTGCTTAATAATGAGGAACATTGAGACCGTAAAAATTTATTTGTGCCCAAAATGGGAACTGTCCCTTCAAAATAGGAACACTTATACCTATTTGCTATTCCTATTATATTCTAGATTACTACTGATAACCATGGGGAAACCTACATGTTCTACAATCTATTAAAGTGATATGGGTAAATATAAGGAAACTGCTGAATATTATATTTTCTATGTGTTCCTATTCAAATACATATTAAGATGTGGATGTCTAATGGGATAAAAAGAACAGGTGTTGTTTGCTATTCTGCACCATCAGGACTCTGGAATGTGCTGTATAGGGAGATTGGGGAGTTTCCTTATATGGCAAGAGTCTAAATTAAAAGTTCTGACGTAATGTTGCCTATAAAGAACTGAGGACGAAGGACCCTGTTCTCTTTCTACTTCTCTCCTCACTCCTCTCCTGGTGTGTCCTGAATTGATGATTCAAAGACCACTACTTAAAAAGATCTCTCACTCTCTCTAATGTCGTTAAGAAATACCACCTGTTAAGTATATTATTGTTTGCTTTTGAAGTAGAAAAAATGCATATTTTTTTATAAAGAACGTCAGATTGCGTATTAATATGTTTTGGTTAATATAGATGTATATTAACCTGGCGGGCCTTTAACCAAAGAAGATAAATACATAAAAGACTTATTCAACTTAGAAAACACAAACCAATATTACAAAAACGATGGAGACTAACACATTTTCAAATTTCAGCAGACAGACGTCTACTTCTTTTTGATACTGACCATAATAGTAAATTTATACTTTTCTGTTTCAGTATTCGGGTTTCCATCAATCGGCAGACAGGTGCTTTGTGTGTGGACATTTGATCATGGATATGGTGAGCAAATATTTCCACTTTGTATAGTTAAAAATAGAATGTTAATTAAAATGTAATAAAACAAGTTAAATTTAAAGTGGCACTGTCATGGCCGCATCAGTTATTTTTTTTTTTTAACCATCCCCCCTCTCCCGACTTCAATACATTTTATTGTCCACCTAGTCACCCTCAAATGCCCAGACCTAGGTCCTGGGCGCCGCCATCTTTCTCTGGGCATATGAAGGCCCTGTGGGATACGTCTTCTGCCCACACTAGATAGCGCTATGAAATTCCCATGCCTGCCCAGTTGAACACTTGTGCATTCGGACGGGAATTTCTTCAATTCATTAATTCGTCAAAAAGACGAATGGATGAATAAAAAATTCAAACAAACGAATTAAGACTTTTTTGTTCGTTTAGTTCATTACAAGGAGGGAGCTACCGACTCGCGGCTCCTTCTTTGCAATATGTGAATGAAAATAGAAACGTCGGGGAGCAGTGCTCCCCACCACTTCCTAACTACCCCCATCTCCTCTGTCATTCTATGAGGGTCAATATAACTCCTATATTAGCATAAGGGAGATTGAAATATCCCGAATGCCCCTACTCGCTATGCCGCAAGTAGGGGCATGTATATTAAACTGTGAGCAGCCATTGGCTGCTCACTGTTCTAAAAAAAAAAGCCCCCCACCTAGCCCTGGTCCCCCATGTGAGAGCATCTATTAAAATAATTAACAGGGGAGGGCATAGTGTCCTCTTCCAGCTCCCACCCGTGCCCCAGTGAGTGGGGGCTATTCAATCCATGAGCGGCAGGTGGGGGCCCTAGTAACAAAAGGGGGGACCTATTGTCTCCCCCCCCCCACACATGAGCGGCGGGTGTGGGCCAAGAGTAATAAAGGGGGGGGGGGGCACCTATGGTTCCCCACCCAGCCCCCACCCATGAACGGCGGGTGGGGGCACTAAGTAACAGAAGGGGAAATTCCCAATTAGGGGAATTAAGGAGATATTTACTAAGCAGCTGCAAGATTCAGATGTGGCACAATAAGGGTCGGAGTTTCATTCATTCGATTGAATTTCCAGTCAGAACAGAAAGTACCGAAGGTCGTCCTAACACAAATGGACCAACTGTTCTCATTCTGTTAGGACGAAATTCGGTAGTTTCGCCGGAGTCCTGTCTCTGGGACAGGACGTTCTTAAATATTGAAGGGAGGCATCACAAGATCACGAAGGAAAGGGTGAGTATTGTGGGAAGTGTGTCAAAACTGGTCAAGCCTAGGAGAAATACATCTTGCCAAGAGTCTTCAGATCCAGGTACATATGAAACAAAAGAAAGAGGACAAGAAAAGGAGATATAGTGTAGTAGATTAGTTGTTGATTTCCGGAAAAAAAAAAAAGAACATTTTACCCTTACAGCGAGTGGAGCTATTAATTTGCTCCAGTTGATGCGCCCGGGCGGTATAATCCCCACCTGTGGTTATTAAAATGGTGTATTGATCCCAAGAGGGTGGTCTATGTATATAGAAATAAAGCAAACAATATAGTGTAGTTGTAGCATATGTGTGGATAACAATAGACTAGTTGTATAGTAAACAATAGAAATAGAATAAAGTTACACACTAACATGTTTCACCCTGTAAACTGGCTTTTTCAAAGTGTTTACAGTGAAAGGGGTGAAACAGTTGGCCACCTTTCAGCTCAGTGCTATACTGTTCATTGAATGAAAATTATACCAAAAGGGCAGTCAATGCATTAGTGGCAGTCAAGGGGTGAAAAACAAAACAGATCATGACACAATAATTTTATTTAAAAAAAAAAAAAAATCACACCAAAAGAGGATAAATCACACTCACAAACAAATATTCACATATGTAAGTAATCTGCAAACAGCACTTTACTTATATAGGCTAAATTGTCCCACTACTAAGTCCGCCGTTGCATTAGGGGAAAAACGTGAAGATCCGATGGTTGAGACTCAAAGGCTTATTTAAAGGACCACTCTAGGCACCCAGACGACTTCAGCTTAATGAAGTGGTCTGGGTGCCAGGTACCTCTAGGATTAACCCTTTTTTTTATAAACATAGCAGTTTCAGAGAAACTGCTATGTTTATAATGAGGGTTAATCCAGCCTCCAAATCCTCTAGTGGCTGTCTCATTGACAGCCGCTAGAGGCGCTTGCGTGCTTCTCACTGTGAAAATCACAGTGAGAGCACGCAAGCGTCCATAGGAAAGCATTGTAAATGCTTTCCTATGCGACCGGCTGAATGCGAGCGCGGCTCCTGCCGCGCATGCGCATTCAGCCGATGACGTCGCGATCAAGATGGAGAGGAGGAGGAAAGCTCCCCGCCCGGCGCTGGAAAAAGAGGTAAGTTTAACCCCTTCCTCTCTCCAGAGCCCGGCGGGAGGGGGTCCCTGAGGGTGGGGGCACCCTCAGGGTACTCTAGTGCCAGGAAAACGAGTATGTTTTCCTGGCACTAGAGTGGTCCTTTAACAGCTTCCAGTATGCACATTGGGTAGACTGATTGCACTGACTAGAATATTATGCAGTCTAATAAAATAATAAAACTCTCTATGTGTTCTCAGGAGCTGTAGTCTTCATTATCTTTACTGTTTAAACACCTAAAAACCTGTTCCACGTCCAATATTCACACACAACATTGGTCCGTGGTGTAGTGACAGCTCTGCAGCCAAAAACAAAGGGATCTCACGGCGCATGCGCTTCCACAAGGAGAACGCAAAACAACTTTACTGATCCCAAATCTAGAACATTTTCAATGGAAAACTAAAATATAAATCGTGTATATAGTTGTGCTCAAATGTTTGCATGCCCTGACAGAAATTGTGAATTTTTTGCATTGATTTGAAAAATATGGCTGATCATGCAAAAACATTTATTTTATGGAAGGATAGTGATCATATGAAGCCATTTATTATCACATAGTTGTTTGGCTCCTTTTTAAATCATAACAATAACAGAAATCACTCTAATGGCCAAAAGTTTAAATACCATTGAATGTTTGGCCTTGTTACAGACACACAAGGTGACACACACGTTAGCATGGCAATTAAAGGTTAATTTCCCATACCTGTGGCTTTTTAAATTGAATTAGTGTCTGTGAACAAATAGTCAATGAATTTGTTAGCTCTCATGTGGATGCACTTAGCAGGCTAGATACTAAGCCATGGGGAGCAGAAAATAACTGTCAAAAGACCTGCGTAACAAGGTAATGGAACTTTATAAAGATGAAAAATAATATAAAAATATATCCAAAGCCTTTAAAATGCCAGTTAGTACTGTTCCATCACCTATTAAGAAGTTGAAAATTTGGGTATCTTTTGATACCAAGCCAAGGTCAGGTAGACCAAGAAAGATTTCAGCTACAACTACCAGAAGAATTGTACGGGATACAAAGAAAAACCCACTGGTAACCTCAGGAGACATATAGGCTGCTCTGAATAAAGACTGGTAACCTCAGGAGAAATATAGGCTGTTCTGAATAAAGTCAGTGTGGTTCTTTAAAGGAGCACAATACGACAATACTTTTAACAAACATTAGTTGCCAGAAAGAAGCCTTTACTGCGCCAATGCCACAAAAAAAGCCCGGTTACAATATGCCCGACAACACCATGACACGCCTCACAGCTTCTGGCACTCCGTAATTTGAAATGAAGAGACCAAAATAGAGCTTAATAGTCACAGCCATAAGTGCTCTGTGTGAAGGGTCAACAAGGCCTATTGTGAAAAGAATACCATCCCCACTGTGAAGCATTGTCGTGGCTCACTGATGTTTTTTTTGGGGGGGGGGGGGGGGGGGGGTGTGAGCTCTAAATGCACAGGGAATCTTGTTAAAATTGTTGGCAAGATAACCAGAAAATACTGGCAAACAATTTGCATTCTTCTGTACGAAGGCTGCGCATGGGACACTCTTGGACTTTCCTTAAGCTTAATAAGCAGGTGATTTTGGGTAAGATGTATGAACCTGGAGGCATTTTGCCAAGACAAATGGGCAGCTACACCACCTGCAATAATTAGGGGCCTCATAGATGAGTATTACAAAATACTGCACAATGTCATTGATGCTAAAAGGGACAAACAGTATTAAAAACTAAGGGTATGCAGACTTTTGATATAATTTTTTTTCTTTGTTGCCATGATTTGTTCTAAATGTGCCATTCTGTTATAACTTATAGTTGAAAATGAATCCCATATGAAATAAAAGATATGTGTTTTGCCTGCTCACTCATGTTTTCTTTAAACATGGTTAATATATTACTAATTCTCCAAGGATATGCAAACTTTTGAGCACAACTGTAAAGAGAACAGAGTATATAAATGCAAATGTGAATTTTTCAAAATCTTTTCTCTATAAATACTTAATTATAATAGTTAGAAATATTTAATATATATTAAAACTGAAGTATATGATACCATCAATGTATAATTAATCACTGTACAATGTATATATAACAATCTATAATTAATCCTGCAAGAACATTTGCCAAATATTAAACAAAATAAAATCTTTTATATTGAAATCCATGCGGTAGGGATGGCACAGCATATATGGTGGGAATGCGATACACGACATGCTGCAGGACTCCACTGATAAACCGCCCCCCTTCGACCCTGCCGCAATGCTCCTACATCACACGGCCATACCAAGTAGACATATAAAAGAACGATCACGATTAGGATCCTAAACGTAGCGAAACAGATGACCCCCCAGTACTGGAAAAGCAAGAAAACACCCACACTAGACAAATGGTTCACCCAGATGGAGGACTTAAGGGCTATAGAGGACCTAAGTCATGAAGTCAACTGATAAGTCTTAAAAATATCTAGACATATGGGCACACTGGTTACTGACCACATCAGGGGAAAGATTTGCTAACAAAATCCACCAGTGAGTCGACACTCCTAGCATTCCATACAAAGGGAGTAAACCCCCAAAAATAGTGCAAGTAACGACAGAGACCTGCTTTCCCACTTCCCCCCCCCCCATATTCTTCTCCCCCGCCCCTCCTCTCTCTTTTGACATGGTCTCATGCTCGACATCCACCAGATAGACACCCAATATGTGAGATAGATAAATGATTGAACACCTTTCATGTATAGGAATTACTTGGATGTCCTGCTCAGGTTACAATACATCGCAAAATAGAGACCTCCGTGTCTCATCTAATGATATGCATGAGTCTGATCCGAGACCTGTGTGTCTCATATGACAGTATTTACCATTCTTAATTTGCAGTCTATAAAGACCGGGACCTGTGAGTCCCACCCATGTTTGACGCCATACAACATGCAAAAGAAACACAATAAAAATATATTTACACACAAAAAAAAAAAAAAATATTGAAATCCATATTGACTCACACAGGCTAGGGATTTTAGAATGAGTAATAATAATTGATAATAACTCATAACCAGCACATAGAAATAAATAATATTAAAATACATAAAAAAAAATGGATGAAAAATGGAAAATGAAGTATGAATATTATCAAGGACTCCATGAACAATTTGGCTAAAACTAAATCAATACACTATTTTAAAATACTTTTTTCATTGTAAAATCTTGTATGGCTCCCAGTATATCATGATGGATTCTACAAAAAAATAAAAACAATAAAACATTCCAATATTGTTGAAATATAAACACATATCTCAAAATGCACTTATAATGAATCATAAATATGCATTATATATGTAAAATATAATATAAAATGCTTTAATTATAATATATTATACATATATAGGAAATAAAAGTGTGTGTGTGTGTGTGTATATATATATATATATATATATATATATATATACACACACACACACACACACACACACACACACTTTTATTTCCTATATATGTATAATATATTATAATTAAATATGTGTGTAATTAAATGTGTGTATTTAATATGTGTGTGTGTGTATATATATATATATATATATATATATATATATATATATATATACACACACACACACACACATTAAATACACACATATTATATGTATATGTGTGTATATATATATATATATAGAAACCAAAAATAATCTTGCACTCCTCCTGTATAAATGTTAAGTGCCCGGTGCTTGTCAGCCAAAATTCAGAAAATATATCCAAGATAGCACTCCAAGGACTTGCATAAAAATTAACTTTTATTACCTTCCAGTAAAAACAGCGAAAATCAACGTTTCAGCTTGATCTCCTCAAGCTTTCGTCAGGATACACTGTACACAACAAAAACCCCACATATATAGCATACAATAAATTGTTTACTCACCACACCTGTGTTGCATCCGATCCCATGGACGCACGGACCGAGACTGGCGCCGGCTGCCCGGAAAGCGTCAGCAGCCGTGCGACGTCGCGTTCAATGACGCGGCCAAGGGTCGTTACCATGGCGACCTATCAACATAGTGCCGTAACATATATTTACAAGTGTTTTAAAAACAAATTACACTTTAGCATAATGAGCGGATGTGACCAATGCATAGACAGTAACAGGCTAATCAATCAAACCAAACCGATCTATTATCTAAGACTCACTACAAAAAATGCGATCAATAAGGCATATCAAAGGTTAAGGAGAAGGGACGCCTGCTGTTTATCGGACTGTTATAAAAATCAGTAAGGTTCAGCCACATCTAATCCAGAGAGCTTAATCTATGACAAATATTGATATATATAAAAGGGTATCTAGCAACCAATATCCCAGTACCTCATGTACAGTAGCAGAGGGCTGGAGAAGGTGCAAGCTATATCTCACTATTTGGCAATGGGTCTATTACATACCACAGAAGATTATATCTATAAAAAATCAATTTTGTGAATTATTCAGTCAAAGCTCATTTTAGAGTAAGTGGCCAGAATAGTGTCCCTAGAGAATACCAAGACAAATTAATGAACAAAAATAAAACCAATAAAGCACAAAATTGTATGATACAATGTAAGGACTGAGAGAAACAAGTCAAGGAGACACTCCCAAAAGGCACTAACCCATATATCCATCTGCTCCTAAATATGTGGACTACAAAAACGGAGGAAAAAAGGAAAATTACATGATTGTATATACCAAACATAGATCCTTAGCGTAATCACTGTGAGTCCATGGACTGGTAGCCTATCCCCCTGGGTGGGCACCATATCACCATCTCACATACGTGATTATACATGGCCACAATTATACTGGATATTAGAGAACAGCGCAACTGTATGTCTATCCCCCAGGGTGGGCATCACATTGCTTATCTCATAATACCATACGTGAACTTATAAAAATGCAGAAAGGGTGTATTTTTCGTTTAGCCCATCAGGGTATACTGTTCTCAAAGTTCTGATCCAGTATAGTTCACGTTGTAGAAGCATCTTCCTACGATCCCCACCTCGCCTGGGTGGTGGTATGTGGTCAATCGCCATCAGTTTCAAAGTTGGTAGTGTGTATGGCCTTTCTCCAAAAAGTGTTTGGCCACAGGGAGGTCCGATTTTTGATCCCTATAGGCCACTCTTATACTAGACCTATGATTACGTACCCGTTCACGAAGGGGTAGATCAGTCTTGCCTATATACGTGAGCCCGCATGGGCAAGTTAATTTGTATACTACAAAGTCTGTAGTGCACGTTAGGCGATGCTTTATATAATATTTTGCTCCTGAATGGGGATGAGTGAAAAATTTGCCCGGTGACATGTGTCCACACGTGACACACCCAAGGCACCTGTAGCAACCCACATTCATGGGGCTCTGTTCCTTCTGGTAGCAGTGTACGGGATCCGTCTTTACCAATAGGTCTTTTAGATTTCTATTCCTCCTGTAGCACATCATGGGAGGTTGCCGGAATGGTTCTGGTAAGGAACAATCTTTTCTTAAAATTCTCCAATTCTTGTCAACCATTTGCTTGAATTGCGACGACCCTGTGGTATAGGTAGTCGGGAACACCAATCTCTTCATAGTTGAATCTCTTATTCTAACTTGTGTTGAATGGCACTTGTTGAGGGCTTTTTCAAGAGTTTGGTCGTTGTAACCCCGCTGATGAAACTTTTCCCACATCTCCTTTATCTGTTCCGTTGCCTTATTCTGATCAGAGTTGTTCCTCAAGACTCTTAAGAATTGTGAGTATGGTAACGATTGTTTAAGTGCACTGGGGTGAAAGCTGTTAGCCTGCAACAAGGTGTTGCGGTCAGTTGGTTTAGAGTATAAAGTATAGGCCAACTTTTCACCTTCTCTCATGACCCGTACGTCTAGAAAATCAACTGTGAGTGGATCTGCTGTCATTGTTAATTCCACATTTGATGTGCATGAGTTGATTGTGTAAATCATCCTTTCTGCCATGTGGATATCTCCCTTGATGATCATAAAGATGTCGTCGATATAACGGCCGTATACTAAAATGATATCTTTAAACGGTTCCAGTATGTATTTGGACTCGAACTCAAACATATATCCATTGGCGTACATTGGAGCCATCGCGGCTCCCATTGATGTACCCGCTGACTGTCTATACCAATTACACTCAAATCGAAAGTAATTTTGTGTTAGGACCAATTCAAGAAGTTCCATCACATATTCTACTGACGGTCCCTTGTATACATCTGAAGATGAAAGGATCGATCTCATGGCCTGGACTCCCTCTACATGAGGGATGATCGTGTAGAGGCTTTTGACATCACATGTAACTAGTGATGTCAGACCAGCAGGTAGTGTCAATGTAGAAATTAATTTGATGAAACTGGGAGTGTCCTTGATGTATGTGTGGAGATTTTCAATTGTTTCCTTGAACAGGAAATCCAGCCACTGGGCCAACGGTTCAAGAATACCTCCGACGGCTGACACAATAGGTCTCCCTGGAGGGTCCTGGAGGTTCTTGTGGACCTTCGGGAGTGTGTAGATTACTGGCGTCCTGGGATTTGGTTTTTGTAGAAATTCACAGAGATCCTGATTAATGAAGTCTTGTTCAAGGCCTCTCCGTAGAATTTCATCTATGAGCTCCTTTACTTGTAACGTTGGGTCGCCACCCAATTTACAGTAGGTCCCTACATCCGATAGTTGTCTCATTACTTCCATTTTGTATTTGCCATAATCTTGAATAACAATTCCGCCGCCCTTGTCTGCTGACCTGATGACGATATTCTTGTCCTTAGCCAAGGACTTGATAATATCTCGATCAGTTTTGGAGCAATTGGAATGATGCGGGTGAGTGATCTTTAGATGGTCAGTGGACTCCCTTTGAACTGACTTCAAAAATGTTTTGATGGTAGCCTGGTTGGGCATTGGGTCGAAAGTGTGTATATATATATATATATATATATATATATATATATATATATATATATATATATATATATATATATATATATATATATATATATATATATATATATATATATATATATATATATATATATATATATATACACAGATGAAGTGTATATGTAGAATGTATCTGTGTGTGTGTATATATATATATATATATATATATATATATATATATATATATATATATACATGCATACATATGTATTTTATGTGTGTGTGTGTGTATATATATATATACACACAGATACATTCTACATATACACTTCCTTAAACTAAACTTGACCAAAACTGAAATTCTGGTCTTTCCTCCCTCCAAGTGTTGTTACTCCTGTGTCTCCCTCCCTCCAAGTCAACGGTGCTACCATCAGCTGCACTACGCAGGCTCGCTGCCTAGGTGTTCTCTTTGACTCCGACCTCTCCTTCAAGCCTCATGTTCAGTCTATCGCCAAATCCTGTTATTTCCATCTCAAAAACATTGCGCACATCCGCCCCTTCTTAACGCCAGATGTGACTAAGGTGCTTGTCCATTCCACTGTCCTTTCTCGCCTTGACTACTGTAATCCGCTTCTCAGTGGTCTTACATGCTCCCACCATTACAGTCCATAAGGAATGCGGGGGCGAGGCTCATCTTCCTGTCTGCCCGCACCTCCCACGCCTCACCCTTCTGTCAGTCCCTATATTGACTTCCTATAAGATATAGAGCTCAATTTAAAATTCTGGTTCTTGCTTTCAAATCTCTACATAATGCTGCTCCCACCTATCTATCCTCCCTTATACACAAGTATGTCCCGTCTAGGCCCTTACAATCTGCTGAAGACTTACGTCTATCTTCTGTCCGTACTCCCACCTCTGATGCTCGCCTTCAATATTTCTCGAGGGCTGCACCCTTCCTGTGGAACTCGCTTCCCTCCTCCGCTTGATGTCCCTCCATTCACTAGAGCGTTAAATCTACCGGACACCCCTATTGTTAATTGGGACTCTCCCTCCAATGGCCAAGACAACCCTCAAGGGTCCCAACGGCAAAAATGGAATACGCCGGCTAAAAAACGACGAAACGAACACAGGATTGTTTCCCCACAGACTAGACGTGAAGTCCCATCCGGTCACCTTACCCGTCAAAATTCTTCAGCAACAGATTAGATTGACTCTCCCCAACGAAAGCGACACAGCTCCTAGGACCTACAAGCAAGATTATAAAACTATCCCACGCTGAGGAAGAATCAACACAGGCCATAGGAAAACTGAGCAAGCAAACCGGATGTAAGATTATACTATCTCTGCTGGAACTGCTCATTTCAAGCGAGACTGACAGACATTGGTGTAACAGTGCTCCTTAAAACTATCTAGTTTTGATACATAACTGAGCTCACTTTACCGAGAAAGGATCTGAGCTGTTAGTTCTCTGTCTTACGAGTCATTGAGGCGAGAGTTCAGGTCGTATGTACAACAAAATACTAACTGTTGATGTGTTGTTTTATGCCTGTATACTGTACATCTTGCCACAATGTATGCCGAATTGTTGCTAGTTGACACCTCCACACACTAGAACACATAAGCTGTAAACCTCCCTGAGAGCTGCTGTTCATAAGTTGCAATTATTTATTTGAAAGTTATTTGAATGTTACACATTATATATCTCTCGAAGCGAAGTCGGCATGTCTACATGATGTAGCTATGATGTGCTTATATGTAGATAACTGTTGACTCTGCACTGGTTTCATATACAAATATGACAATGTTTATATAAAAAAAAAAAGTTACATATAGATGTTCATAGAATTGGTCACTAATGGTGAGAGCACTATAGCTCCACAACTTTATACTCATCCACATAGCTCCAATTGACCCTATATAATTACCGAAGTAATTAAATCTCCTTCAACAAACTCCACGAAAAGGATTGCTAAGTCCTGGGTCCTGGGCGCAAGCCTTTAGCGCAAAACCCCGCGCTGAGACCGAACTTTATTCCCTGATAGGGAAACCTCCTCCCTCCTCCCCCTTGAAATACTTACCCCCTCTCCACCCTCCACCCCACATCCTTCCCACCATTCCCCATCCTCTGTATTGCACTCCCCTTTTCCTCCTACTCTTCCCCATACCCCCAATACTCACAATAAACGCATACAGATACGTATGATATTATCCAAACACGCTATTCGGATTAAAGTTATAATTGAACATAGACTCCCCTACTCACTCTCTCTATATTCTTAAGTACCTACTCACCTTCAAGACAGAGTGATTCAAGATCTTCTGGAAGTGGGTCACAAGAATCTTTTAATTATTGAAATATTGTTATGATTGTTTTGAACTACATCTGTTCTTTGTACTAGTGTTTAAGTGTATAGGCCTGACACACAGACAACAACTTCAGTGGTAAAACCCAAAGCGACATTACCGATATACAGTTTAAACGACTAAACGAAACCAACTTTCTCCAGGGGTAGTTACGAACTTAGTGTTCTCTGCCTCTAACAACTTTAGATGCTAAGCAGCTAACTCCCATCCACACGCCCCACACCATCAAGACATAAGCTATTAAAACCAGACGACCGCCCCAAACAACTAGATAGTAGATCCATTACTAACCCTCTAATTACAACTCTCTTCCAAGTCTCACCATGACGACTATAACGATACTCACACAAAACGCGAGGGTTCTGAATATTCCTGAAAGGCGATCTATGGCTCTTACCGATTTTCGCAGACATGGTGCACAAATTGTATTTACCCAGGTTACGTATTTCCGTAAAAACTCACCACCCACACTAAGAAATAGGGACTACCCAAGGGGATATTTCAGCCACTACTCTGAAGCGAAAGCGAGGGGGGTGGCTATACTCATTGGTCGCCAGGCACAATTCACGTTCCAGGACCAATTATTAGATGACTCGGGCAGATTTATTTTCGTAAAAGGCAAAATAGGTAATACACAAATTACGTTAGCTAACATTTACTTACCGAATAAGAAACAACCACAGACCTTGAAAAGAATTCTACCAAAACTCTCTGCATTCCAATAGGGAATACTGATACTAGGGGGTGATTTAAACTTCTCCATGGATGGTACACTAGACACCACTGCCTCTTCTCAAAATTACCTAACACAAACACGCACACAAATGAGAAACACCTTACATGAGGCCCAATTATACGATACATGGAGAGTTACCCACCCCACTAAGAAAGACTTTTCCTTCTACTCACCTCCCACGGGAACTTACTCCAGAATAGACTCCATATTCCTCCAACACAGGTACCTCTATTTGATAAAATCCGCACTCTATGGAGCGATCACCTGGTCCGATCATGCGCCAATGATACTAACATTAATGATCCCCACCCTCCCAATCCCAACAACACAATGGAAACTCAACGACTTGATCCTGAACAACCTTGACATTGTTACACAATTACGGGAAACTGCCTCTAATTATTTTAAGGAAAATACACACCCAGACACTACACCTATCATGACATGGGAAGCACATAAAGCAGTTCTCAGAGGAGAATTGATTCGAATAGCAGCCTCTTTGAAGCTCAAGAGAGAACAAAAGATCTCTCAACTCACCCAAGAAATCAAATCCCTCGAAGACAATCACAAAGGCTCTGCCTCACTAGAGGATTACAAACACCTACTCTCTAAAAGAACTGAACTAACAACCATACTGACTATACATGCGAAAAATCCTCCCTTACGAAAAATACATACTATATTCAAGAGGGCAAAGCCGGTAAACTACTAGCGCAATCCCTGCAAAACGAGAGACAATCCTCCTTCATTTCCGAAATTAAAACATATACAGGCAAGCAGACATGCCACATGCCGACATAATTAAAGCATTCCATGACTTTTACACACACTTATATAATTTGACTGATGCACAACCAAACGCAAATGACATTATGGAATTTCTGAAACCAAGAATTAAACACACGCTTCCACCTATTGACACGGCTTTTCTTGACAAGCCCATTACGATAGACAAATTCCTACACACGGTCAAAACCATCCCTCTTGGCAAGAGTCCAGGCCCAGACGGATACACTGGGAAATAATATAAAGTAATGTCCCAAACGCTTGCACAGCACTTTATAAATACTTTTAACACATCAAAACTCTCAACCACAACGCCCAAATCAGCGCTGGAAGCCACTATAACCCTAATACCCAAACCCGGTAAAGACCCCACCGTATGCGGTAGCTATAGGCCTATATCACTCATTAACACGGACTTGAAAATCCTTACAAAAATCATGGCCACTATTGCCAGGCCTTAACCATCAAGATCAGGCAGGCTTTGTCCCTAACAGAGAAGCCAAAAACAATAGTACAAAAATCTTAAACCTCATACACTGGGCGCAGACTCATAAAACACACAGTGCCCTTCTGGCCATCGATGCCGAAAAGGCATTTGATAGAGTCAGCTGGGCTCTACTAAAACACACGATACAACAGCTGGGTTTCGGTCAACGCTGGCAAGATTGGCTGAGTGCAATATATTCCCTCCCCACAGCCCGGTTACGAATCAATGGCCAATTATCCACCCCCGTAACAATAACGAATGGTACGAGACAAGGTTGCCCTCTCTCACCAATCCTTTTCATCCTCGTCCTCGAACCATTCCTCCAGGGAATCCGAGACAATGAACATATACAAGGGTTTAAAATTAACCGACAAGAATATAAAATCACAGCGTTCGCAGATGATCTTCTATTCACCATCTCCAATCCCGCCGCGACACTGACAGCAATTGTAGCAGAAATGGCAACATATAGCACGATTTCAAACTTCCAGGCCAACCTCATCAAATGCGAATTGCTACCAATCTACACCTCAAAATCTCTTGACACGTTACTACAAGAAGATTTTAACTTCACCTGGGCCCCCAAATCTATAAAATATCTAGGGTTGCATATCCCAAACAAACTGGAATATGTCTACCAACTCAACTTCCCCCCTTTATTATCATCTCTTACCAAAGACCTACAAAATTGGCACAAACCACAATTTGGGTGGCTTTGTAGAATCAACATAATAAAAATGAACCTCCTCCCCCGAGTATTATACCCCCTTCAGACTCTACCGGTTGTGATTCCGGGTAAATTTTTCACCACAATTAGATCCCTACTCACAAAATTCATATGGGCCAACACTCCACCTCGCCTAGCGCACACAACATTAATTAAACAAATGGAGAAGGGGGGACTGAACCTGCCTGACATAGAGTTGTACCACAAAGCGATTCACCTACACAGAATATATGAATGGACTAGGAAAACCCCAACCCAACAATGGGTAACTATTGAAAACTCATTTCCGGGAACTCCCTTGAATGTTTTTCTTTGGCTACAAACACACTCCTCACAACATCATACAAGACGACTCGCCGCCCATCCCACAATATCACCTACACTAAAAATCTGGCACAAAATACAGAAAACGACTGATGTAGCGCCATTCCCATCCCCGCTATACCCACTCACACACAACCCCTACTTTCAAGAGGGATCTTCGGGAAAACTTTTGTGAACACCTTTACAACTCCACTCCCCTACAACTACGAGATGTAATTCATGAAGGGAAAATTAAGAACATAAACCAGCTAATGCAAGACGCAACCCATACATGGAATCAACGATTCCACTATCTCCAATTATCTCACTTTATCAAAGCTCAAACACTCCTACCTAAAGGAGATAGACAATTGACAAAGTTCGAACACATATGTTCCACCCATCCGATTTCAAAAAAGATCCTCTCTACTATGTATACACTGCTTAGGGAAACACAAGATATGAAGTTCCCAAACTACACTAATAAATGGGCGACCAAACTCCAAAAAGACTTTACTCCCCATCAATGGCGATCGATACTCAAAACCGCCCATAAATCTTCTACTTCACTAAAAACACGAGAAAGTAATTCTAAACGTATCTCCCGCTGGCACTATACACCAGCTAAAATACACAAAATACACAACACAGCCCCAGATCTATGCTGGAGATGCGGGCAGGGAGCATCGTGGGCAAAGATAGACCGTCTCACACCTCTGCTTCTCAGCTACCGTTGAACGATGAGCTTCCCGGCCAATGCACCAAATGATACCGGAGAAACTGACGGAAGCCAAGCACAGAGAGATGGACACCGGTTTCTTCAGGAAGGAAGAGATTCTTTATTCGATTCACCGACCGGGACTCAGAGGGACTAATGTCACCAAAATACAACAAGATCTGAGCCCCGAAAAATAGTGTAGGTTCCTTATATAGGCATGTAACTCCACCCATAATCGGCTCCACCCACACATACTCTTACCCAATCAACCGAACAAGAACTAACTTCCTGTTTGACCACATGGCTTGCCCAGCACAATGGAGGAGGGGAATACTATATCCTGTATCCTTGCACAGGCTCCGTACACTACTGATTGTATCTTTGCCACGTGCAAACAACCGACCGATACACCAGTATATGCACGTACACATACCACGCGGTAATCTCGGCCTACTAAATTTATTTTTACCGAGATTCCACCACAATACCACCATGTGAAATACCCTAGGGTGTCTACTTTTCAAAAATATATGGTTTGATGGGAGTAAATTACATTGGCTGGCTTAAAAATGTCCCAAATGGGACATGGGTGCATGAGGACCAGCTGAGAAAATTCCAAGTTGGAAAACTGGAATGCGCACCCTCCAAATAAGGTCTTTTAGCCCCTAGAGAATTCAACACCTATACATGGGTTGTATCTCTATACTCAGGAGTTGTTGCTGAACACATATTGGGGTGTTCTTTGGCAGTAACCCTTCAAGCTCTCCGTACATGTATTCTCAAATTGCTATGTGTGTCAAAAAAAATCACCAATTATTTATTTTATTTTATTTGGCATAGATGGTGGTAAAATGGTTGCATGAAAAGTCAAACTACCCCTAGTTTAATACCTTATGTTGTCTCTTTTAAAAAAATATGTACATGTGAATGGTTATTCAGGTTTTCCTGACAGATATCAGTGTTACAATGTAACTTAATTTTGAAAAAAAAAAAATGGTTTGGAAATAGCAAAGTGGTACTTATAGCCCTATAACTTTCCAAAAAAAAAAAAAGAACATGTTAACATTGGGCATTTCTAAACTTAGGACATAATTTAGAAACTATTTAGCACGGGTGTTTTTTGGTGGTTGTAGATGCGCAACAGATTTGGGGGTCAAAGTTCGAAAAAGTTTTTTTTTTTTACATTTTTTCATCATATTTTATAGTTTTTATATAGTAAATTATACAATATGATGAAAATAATGGTATCTTTAGATATAATATGTGTGTACAGTAAATAAGTAAGATAAAAATTACAGCTAAACACAAACACTGCAGAAATGTAAGTCATATAATTACCGTGACTTCGCTCCCCCGAAGTTGCTTCCTCGTTCAGAAGTAAGCTCCTCCCATTCTGATGACTCTTCACTCACCTGCTTTATAAGGAAGCCGGGCCAAACTCACATAGCTGAGTTATTTTGAAACAGACCTCGGTCTCCACGCTGAGACTTCTTGTTTCGCTGCTGCAACCTCGTACATCTCGTCCTCTTCAGTAGCTGCAATCCACAAGGACTCCTGTATCTACTGCTAATTCATTTAACCACTTGCAGATCTTACTATCTCTGCTACAAATACAGGATGCTCTGCAAAGCCACTGCCGCAGAGACATACTAGGAATGGCAGATGGATTACTGTAGGATCTGGTAGACTTAGAGTTGTGGATAAAAGGCATATTGCACAGTCTGTTGCTCTACATAATTCATTTTCTGCACTTTCAGAGTGTAATGGAGACAGGCACTGAGGGTAGTGGTGTTGTGCAGAGAGGCACTGAGGCTAGAGGTGTTGTGGAGAGAGGCACTGCGGCTAGTGGTGTTGTTGAGAGAGGCATTGAGGCTAGTGGTGTTGTGGAGAGAGGCATTGAGGCTAGTGGTGTTGTGGAGAGAGGCATTGAGGCTAGTGGTGTTGTGGAGAGAGGCATTGAGGCTAGTGGTGTTGTGCAGAGAGGCACTGAGGCTAGTGGTGTTGTGCAGAGAGGCACTGAGGCTAGAGGTGTTGTGCAGAGAGGCACTGAGGCTAGAGGTGTTGTGCAGAGAGGCACTGAGGCTAGAGGTGTTGTGCAGAGAGGCACTGAGGCTAGTGGTGTTGTGCAGAGAGGCACTGAGGCTAGTGGTGTTGTGCAGAGAGGCACTGAGGCTAGAGGTGTTGTGTAGAGAGGCATTGAGGCTAGAGGTGTTGTGTAGAGAGGCATTGAGGCTAGTGGTGTTGTGGAGAGAGGCATTGAGGCTAGTGGTGTTGTTGAGAGAGGCATTGAGGCTAGTGGTGTTGTGGAGAGAGACATTGAGGCTAGTGGTGTTGTGCAGAGAGGCTTGAAGACTATGGTGAGGCCTAATAGAAAGCAGTTGTTGGGGGATTCCATCATAAGAGGTGTGGAGATGGACAATGGTGGTCTTGTGAGGTGTCTTCCCGGAGCTACTGCTCACAGAGACAGGAGACGTATCTGTAATATTGTTAAGCAAGCAAAGCAGGAAGGGGAATTGGATGTACTTGTCCATTTAGGGACAAATGACTTGGCTTGCAATGAGGTTTCAGAGGTTAAGGACGTTTTTAGTGTTTTTGCCAATGATATACGGCAGGTTGCTTCCACACTGTCATTCTCTGAAGTTCTGCCTGTGCATAACACTCAGAATGACAGGCGGATGCGTATTAGGGACTTTAACTTGGATTTGGCTTTATTTCTCATGGTAGCTCTGTTTGGAATGGAAATAAACTGTACAAAAAAGATGGTTTGCATCTTTCTCAAAAGGGAACAAATGTTCTCAGTGAGCAGTTCAGAGGTTTTGCTAGGATGTATTTAAACTAGGAGGGGGGCAAAAGGGTAATAAAACATCAATCCAATTGTCCCCCAAAACAAGGACAGAAGGTGCCTGTAGCAAGTGTGTTAAAAAATGATTAGCTTAGAGTCATGTCTACAAATGCTCGCAGTCTAGGGAATAAGATCCATGAACTTGTGGCAATAATGGCAACTGATAGTGTAGATTTAGTCGCTGTTACTGAGACATGGTATAATGAGAAAAATGACTGGGACATAACAATACCAGGGTACTCTTTATATAGAAAAGACAGGGAAGGCAAAAAAGGGGGAGGGGTGGCCCTGTATGTGAACGATAGCATAAAATATAGCCTAATAAAGGTTAGTGAGGCAAACATAGAGTCCGTTTGGGTTACGTTAGAATTTGGTAATCACACAGTAACTCGTGTAGGTGTGATGTATAGGCCCCCAGGACAAATTGAAGAGTTAGATAATCTACTAGTTGAAGAAATAGCTAAAATGACAATGAAGGGGGAAGTTATCATCATGGGTGACTTTAATCTTCCTCATGTAAATTGGAAAACAAAAATAGCTACTTGTGCCAGGAGCACACATATTCTAAACTCCCTACTGGGATTGTCTCTAAAACAAGTTGTTGAGGAGCCAACTCGTAAAGAGGCCATACTAGATTTAGTGTTAACAAATGGAGATTTGGTATCAGATATTACTGTAGGTGAAAGTTTAGGATCCAGTGATCATCAGTCAGTGTGGTTTAATATAAGAACAGTGACTGAGTCACACCACACAAAAACAAAAGTTTTAGACTTTAGAAAAACAGGCTTTTCTAAAATTAGAATATGTGTAAAAGAGTCATTATCAGACTGGAGCAATTTAAATGAGTCCAAGAAATATGGGATTATTTAAAAGTTGCACTACGGAAGGCAACAGAAAATTGCATTAGGCTTGTCAGTAAAAGCAAAAAATTCAAGAAACCACTGTGGTACTCCGCAGATGTGGCCAAAATAGTAAAAAACTAAAAGTTAGCATTTAGTAATTATAAAAAAAACAGAGTGAGGAAGACAGAATGACCTATAAGATTAGGCAGAAAGAGGCTAAGCTAGTTATAAGAGCTTCCAAATCACACACAGAAGAGAAAATAGCAGTCAGTAAAAAAGGGGGACAAAACTTTTTTTAGATACATAAATGAGAAAAGAAAAGTAAAACAAGGATTAGTTAGATTAAAAACAAAAGAAGGAAGGTATGTAGATGAGGATAAAGGTCTATCTGACTGCCTCAATTAATATTTTTGTTCGGTATTTACAGATGAAAATTAAGGAAAGGGACCTCAGTTAAGAAAAAGGATAAATGATTAATTTATTACACGTGAGTTTACAGAGGAAGATGTTCTATTTCAACTGTCAAAAGTAAAGACAAAAAAGTCAATGGGACCTGATGGAAAACACCCAAAGATATTAAAAGAGCTTAGTGGTGTGCTAGCAAAACCATTAACAGATTTATTTAACCAATCATTGTTAACAGGAGTAGTCCCAGAAGATTGGAAGTTAGCGAATGTTGTGCCCATTCACAAGAAAGGTAATAGGGAGGAGTCGGGCAACTATAGGCCAGTAAGCCTTATTTCACTAGTGGGGAAAGTGATGGAAACCATGTTAAAGTATAGAATTGTTGAACATCTAAAAACACATGGATTTCAAGATCAGAGACAACATGGGTTTACTTCAGGGAGATCATGCCAAACTAATCTTATTGATTTTTTTGATTGGGTAACTAAAATTATAGATCAGGGTGGTGCAGTAGACATTGCTTACCTAGATTTCAGTAAGGCTTTTGACACTGTTGCAAATAGAAGGCTTATCAATAAACTGCAATCTTTGAGTTTGGATTCCAATATTGTTGAATGGGTAAGGCAGTGGCTGAGTGACAGGCAACAGAGGGTTGTAGTCAATGGAGTATATTCGAAGCTTGGGCTTGTCACCAGTGGGGTACCTCAGGGATCTGTACTTGGACCCATTCTCTTATATTTTTATTAGTGATATTGCAGAAGGTCTTGATGGTAAGGTGTGTCTTTTTGCGGATGATACTAAGATATGTAACATGGTTGATGTTCCAGGAGGGATAAGCCAAATGGCAAATTATTTAGGTAAACTAGAAAAATGGTCAGAATTGTGGCAACTGACATTTAATGTGGATAAGTGCAAGATAATGCATCTTGGACGTAAAAACCCAAGGGCAGAGTACAGGATATTTGATAGAGTCCTAACCTCAACATCTGAGGAAAGGGATTTAGGGGTGATTATTTCTGATGACTTAAAGGTAGGCAGATAATGTAATAGAGCAGCAGGAAATGCTAGCAGAATGCTTGGTTGAATAGGGAGAGGTATTAGCAGTAGAAAGAGGGAAGTGCTCATGCCATTGTACAGAACACTAGTGAGACCTCACTTGGAGTACTGTACACAGTACTGGAGACCATATCTTCAGAAGGATATTGATACCTTAGAGAGAGTTCAAAGAAGGGCTACTAAACTGGTTCATGGATTGCAGGAAAAAAACTTACCAGGAAAAGTTAAAGGATCTTAACATGTATAGCTTGGAGGAAAGACGAGACAGGGGAGATATGATAGAAACATTTAAATACATAAAGGGAATCAACACAGTAAATGAGGAGAGAAACCTAAAGGACCACTATAGTGCCAGGAAAACATACTCGTTTTCCTGGCACTATAGTGCCCTGAGGGTTCCCCCACCCTCAGGGACCCCCTCCCGCCGGGCTGGATGGAGTGGAAGGGGTGCTCCAGGCGGGGAGCTCTCCTTCTGCTCTCCTCCTCCTCTCCGGCTCCTCGGCTGAATGCGCATGTGCGGCTGGAGCCATGCACGCATTCAGCCGGTCTCATAGGAAAGCATTTACAATGCTTTCCTATGGACGCTGGCGTCTTCTCACTGTGATTTTCACAGTGAGAAGCACGCAAGCCCTCTAGCGGATGTCAATGAGACAGCCACTAGAGGCTGGCTTAACCCTAATATAAGCATAGCAGTTTCTCTGAAACTGCTATGTTTATATAAAAAAAAGGGTTAACCCTAGCTGGACCAGGCACCCAGACCACTTAATTAAGCTGAAGTGGTCTGGGTGCCTATAGTGGTCCTTTAAGTATAATTTCTACTTAAAGGACCACTCTAGTGCCAGGAAAACATACTCGTTTTCCTGGCACTAGAGTGCCCTGAGGGTGCCCCCACCCTCAGGGACCCACTCCCGCCGGGCTCTGGGGGGAGGAAGGGGTTAAACTTACCTCTTTCTCCAGCGCCGGGCGGGGAGCTTTCCTCCTCCTCCTCTTCTTCCTCGCGACGTCATCGGCTGAATGCGCATGCGCGGCAGGAGCCGCGCATCGCATTCAGCCGGTCGCATAGGAAAGCATTCATAATGCTTTCCTATGGACGCTTGCGTGCTCTCACTGTGATTTTCACAGTGAGAAGCACGCAAGCGCCTCTAGCGGCTGTCAATGAGACAGCCACTAGAGGCTCTGGAGGCTGGCTTAACCCTCAGTATAAACATAGCAGTTTCTCTGAAACTGCTATGTTTATAGAAAAAAGGGTAAAAGCTAGCTGGACCTGGCACCCAGACCACTTCATTAAGCTGAAGTGGTCTGGGTGCCTAGAGTGGTCCTTTAATCTCAATAATACTACAACCTGCAAATAAGGATTACTAAATTCTGTTTCACTTATTCAGTATATATATTACTGCAACCTACGTATAAGGAGAATCCAATTCATTGTACCATCTATCAAGTTTATATATTGCTGCCACTGCATATAAGGAGAATCAAATTCATTGTACCATCTATCAAGTTTATATATTGTTGCCACTGCATATAAGGAGAATCAAATTCATTGTGCCATTTATTAAGTTTATATATTGCTGCAGCCTGCATTTAAGAAAAATCAATTCTCATGTGCCATGCATTCAGTTTTAATATTAATTGATTCAAGAAACCTATTTGCATAAATGAAGACTTTATTATTGTTTCCTTTTAATGCAAACAAGAGAATTGCATAAAGGTTTCTTTTTTCCCTAATGCCAAAATTGGAAGTATTAGACACATTGTCTTTAACTTGATTAAATAAGAGAAAATAAAACCTCTCAAGAAATTATATTGGAAGTTATCTTTGGTTTTTCTTAAAGGTATAGTACCATCAATTAATTCTGCAGTTGTGTTCCACAAATCACAGTCTAAATTTTATTGAATCATAACAATGTAAAAAGAGCCCTGGTCTTTAACGGTAAGAAAATTGAAAACTGGTCTGGTCACTAAGGGGTTAAAGGAGCCTAATCACTTTCTGGGCTATTGGCTGCCCAAAGAGCGCTCTCTCTCCGGTGCTACTTACAGGGAGATATCCACCGGAGAGAGAGGCACGAGCTACAGCAGAAGCCCTGGAAGGCGGCTTCACGGCTGCAGAGTCCCACTGGCCGTCTGGAAGTCCATGCCAGCCAATAGGAGACGGGCTGCCGTTCAATTTGGTTTGTGTGTGCGCGGGACCCCCTTTATACGTATGGTCCAGTACGGACAAAATGTAGTAGTTGGTTATAGTGAAATTTCTGTATAGCGGAATGGGTCTCATTTGGGGGGGGGGGGGGGGGGGGGAGTAGCTAGTGGTTTTACACTGGAGTCGTCTATCAGAGCCCCCAAAGTCAAGTATGGGGTCAAGCGATAGTCTTTGTATGTCGTTATGGTTTCCCTTGCTTTGAATAGTGGATTGTGAGCTATCGGGTATAAGGGCGATGGGTAAGGGGATGTAACGGTTCCTTTAAATGGTTCACTTCACGTTCCAATCTATCACTTTGAGTCTAATTGAAGTTCATGGATCCACCTATTTAAACCTTCAACTTCAATTTCTCAGTGCACAATTAATGTGTCTCTACCTGTGTGCAGTTGAGACCTATTTACTCTGCTACAGGTACCTTTCTACCAAGTCCCAGTGACTCTTTCAATTCCCCTAAAAGTTAATTCCCAGTTAAAATGATTTGCTTATTACTTATTACCGACCCGGATTGGACTTTGACACTTCTCTCGGACTTACTTTGCTTATTAATTGTTGCCCAACCTGATTGGATTTGACCCTTATCTTGGACATTCCTATGGACTGATTTACTGTTGCCGAACCGGACTGGATTTGACCCTTCTCGTGGATATTCCTATGGACTGATTTACAGATATGGGTCTGTAGAGACTTGTGTCCATCAATTTCAGCCTTCCTCACATATGTTTTTGCTGTTGATTCAAAAGAAGGCAAAAAACCCAGTCTGAAGCGCTTCCAATTTTGCAACAAACTAGGGAAAAAAATCCTTCTTGACGCCAAAATATCAGTCCAATATCTCCTTGGATCAAGCAGCTATTTTCCCACTAATTAAAAATTATATCCCTGTATGTTATGTTTTTGCAAGTTTTTTTCCAATTGTTGTTTAAACGTCTGTATGGACTCTGATAACACCCACCTCTTCAGGTAGAGAATTCCATATCCTTATTGCTCTTATTGTTAAAAAAAACAACAAAAAAACACTTTTCTTTGCTTTAGATGAAATCTCTTTTCTTCCACCCTAAATGTGTGACATTGTGTTCTATGTATAGCCCTGTCTATGAATAGATTTCCAAATCATGGTTTGTACTGGCCCCGAATATATTTGTATAATGTTATCATATCCCCTCTGAGGCGCTGTTTTTCCAAACTAAAGAGATTTAAATTTGTTAACCTTTCTTCGTAACTAAAATGCTCCATTCCTTTTATCAATTTTGTAAGTTGTTTCTGCACTTTTTCTAATGCCATGATATCCTTCTTTAGAACAGATGCCCAAAATTGACAAAAAAAAAAAAATAGGGCAACATAAGGGGGCAACATACATCCATAAATAATCCAAAATGTAAAACTTATAGTTTAATAGATACCGTTTAAAAGTCCAAGTGGGACAGTGAACAAAACACACAACACACTCTATATAATCTGACTATGTATACACTAAGAAAGGACACTTGTGAAAATAAAAAAAGAAAACGAAAATGTATATATACAGGTGAGCACCTGCGGTCAGCTAGAGGAAATATGTAGTTGGGTGACTACAGTTAGCTCAATAGTGTGTGTGTGTATATATATATATATATATATATATATATATATATATATATATATATATATATATATATATATATATACACACATATAAACAGCTGCAATCAGCTCGCAAAAGTATGTTAATAAAATAATGTCTATATCCCAAGTTAAATATACAGATCTATATCCGATGCATGAGTTAAGAGCGTCCCTTTGTACTCCTCTGTGCCTTTGATTGTAGTTAGATGTAGCCCGGTTGATGTAAATTAAACATTGTAGATGTCTGTGGGTGTGGGTGGGTAGTCTTAGTCCTTGCCCCAGACAATATCTGGGTCTGTATAGCCCACAGAGCCTTCTGACATAGCTGGGCTTGGCAGGTTGTATTCTGATTGTAATGCCACAAGCGCCATGTTGGAGTCAGCGAGGTCGGTCATGCTGTTCGCATAGTATTTGAAGAGCCTTGTGAGAGAGCTTGCTTTTCCAACTGGGGTCTTCCCCAATCCTGAGGGGGTGCCTTGGGATCTTTTAGGGTTCCCCATTGTAGGAAAATTGATTTATTGCCTATTGCCTGCAGTGTCGTTTTGGGGTACTTTTATGTTTTCTGTTGGGCTCTCTGTTCCTGGTAATTAGCCTACCGGTCTTTACCTCAATTAGCTCCCAGGCCCAGAGATTCCTGGTAGGGGCTTATGTTAAATTCAATGGAGACCCCTTGCTGGGGTCTGTGTATAAAAGGCAGAGTTTGGCTCATTAAAATCAGTTGTACTCCCAGAACTATATGTCGTCTAGTTACTGGGAGGGGAAAGCGCTTATCACTGCTCAGCACTTTGTTCCAGCTCGTGGATGATTCGATGGGGAAGGTCCTTGTAAGGACTAGAGCTCTCAGGATTGTGTGTCATCCAGTCCCTGGGAAGAAGTCTAGCTATTCCACTATCCTGTTCCAGGACAGAAAGGCTCCAATATGAGCCCAGTCAAGTACTGAGATTTTTCCCCGGTTCCAGCTAGAAAGCGATCCTTGGTGGAGGTACCCAGCCAGGGTACAGGGAGCTGTGCTACAAGTGGTGGCAGTGTTGAGATGGCTTACTAGCTATTGTGGGAACATCCAAGACACAACTGGGACCCCTGCAAATCGTCTGGAACTCAGAGAATGGATAGAGCTAGCAACCATGCAGCGTCCCCATCTGTAAGATTGTTGAAGAATTATTTAAAAAGAAAAGCGCTTAATTTGCCATGGACTTATATTAATTTATCAATCGCTGCGTTCGTCTGAAACCTCTGCAGTACTGGGAAGCCCAATTGAATGACACACACATAATGCTGGTTCAAAATGACTGTTTTAATTGTAGGACACAATAATATATGAAATTAAAATGATACATGACCCTTATTATATCATCCAAAAGGGTACTAACACATAGTTTTTAAAGAGGCTTAAAGGAAATAAGGGAAAGGGGGGGGGGGGGGGGGCGAGGAAGGTAAGTAATTTACAAACAGATGGACACTGCCATACAAAGAAAAGATACCAATGTATAAGAAATGTACAGCCAATGCCCTGTCTAAGATGAACAGAACTTAGCTTGTTAGTCTATGGGCTTATTCACAAACATGTTAAAAATCCATTAAGCATAAAAATAACATTTTATCAATTCCCTTTTTTGTTCACAATCTGAAAAATATCTGGGTATGTTGCCATGCCTCCAAAATTACCTGGCTTGCCCAGTAATCTGGGGTCAGGAAAAAACAAATTTAGTTTTTTTTTCTTACCAAAATTTGGAAACCTGAGATCCGCAACCGTGCAAGCCCTGCTCATCTGCACAGAGCAGCTGTCACTTATAAACTCCGGAGGGCAAAGTATGGTCTATCAAGACTCAATGGCTTTACTGTATCCTTTTTTGTAACTGCAGAACATATACACTTAAACATTGTAACAGAAACATAAAGTGTAACTAATCTAAACAAAATAGTGTTAATAACTATTATTGTTCTTCCTATAAAGGGGGGACCTATTTCCCACGCTGTGTAAAATGACACAGAGCACTCTGATTGGCCGAATTTCAAGCTAACCAATCAGAGTGCTCTGTTTCATTTTGCACAGCGTGGGAAAGTTCTTTGGAATTTTCCCACACTTTGTAAAATGACACAGAGCACTCTGATTGGTTAGCTTGAAATTCGGCCAATCAGAGTGCTCTGTGTCAAATTACACAGCGTGGGAAAATTCCAAAGAACTTTCCCATGCTGTGTTAAATGATACAGAGCACTCTGATTGGTGGATTTCAAGCCAACCAATCAGAGTGCTGTGACAGGTAAATGTACTTACCTGTCAGTCTCTTCATTTACCTGTCAGAGCACTCTCATTGGATGGCTTAAACCCACCAATCAGAGTGCTCTGAGCCTAATTGCAGAGCTCAGTCTGTGCGAAGCCCTCCATGGGTGGAAATGTTTTTTTTTTTTTTTTTTTTTTTTAAGTGCGTTGGTTATTATGGATTTTTATTTGGCCTTTTTTGTGGCTGAAAAAAGAAGAGTTTAGAAGAAAGAAGACATCAAATGGTAAGTCTATATATATATATATTTTTTTTTTACAGGTATTTAGATACAGGTCCCCCCTCATTATTTTTAGGATGAGGGGGGTAGGTAGGGGTTATTTTATGGGGGGGGGGGTGGGCTGTTTACTAGACACACCCCTACTCGCGGTATAGCGAGTAGCGGCTGAATTTACTAATACTAAGTAATCTTTGCTTAGTATTAGTAAATTTGGCTAAAAGTCTTTCAGCCTTTTGGTAGATAGCTCCATAATACCGTGGGAATTAGGGAGTAATCTACTAAGCGTCTGCTTATTTTATGTTATTTTAAGTGATTTCCCTATCCACATTTGTTTGCAGGGCACTTGTCCTACTCTTACCCCCATTTTACTTCCTTTTGCAACCATCTAGCCCTTTCCAGGACTTTTTTAGAGGCATTTTTGTGCCCAAAAGTTCGGCTCCCCATTGACTTCAATAGGGTCAGGGTTCGGGGTCGAGTTAGATCCCAAACCCGGACTTTTTTTCAAAGTTCGGCCGGACCCGAGCATCCAGCTGTCCGCTCAATTCTAGTTACTAATCTTATCTGTTCATGTTCTGCTGATAGAGCTGTAATGGCTTGTAAGGTGTGGTTAAAAGCTTCATCTACGGCGTCTACCAACCAACTTAATCTTATGAGTAGGGATATATATTGTCCATCAGAATCAAAAGCTGAGGTTTTAACCTCTCTCCTAATAGCAGTACCCAAAACTATACACAATACAGATATAAAGACATACAGCACAAGTAAGCAAAACACAACTACTATAGCACCTATTGATATCTTCCTTCCGAGGGAACCTAATCAGCCTCCCAAACCAAAAGTTCAGTCAAACATGTCAAATAACCTCTCATCTTGTTTTATGTCTACCACCACCCTCCTTATGGCATCTAGGGCTTCATGAATGGGTTTTGAATGAACAGTAAGATTAAAACAGCACATCTCCTTGAAATTTTCACATCCATTATTATTCTCCTCCAACCAGTCACCTATTTCCAAAATCCAGTCAAATCCATCAAAAAAAATGCAAACCAGTGGGACGTGATCAAGGCTGCATATAAAATGTTTTCTTTCTACACTCAGCATACATCAAAACACACATTCAACATCCATCCCTAGGTCCGCTAAGACTCTCTCTGGCTAACTCTATAAAAAAAAAAAAAAAAAAAAAAAAAAAAAAAGTGTTGCATAGTTCAGAAAAAGGAAAAATAAGTCTTTTCAGAAAAATGTAAAAATAAAATCAGTTTGTACATCATAGGTTGATTTCGATAGAATGGCTGACAGTAGTAGCAAGACAGCTGACAATAAGACAATGTCAGGTTTAACAATACGTCATTTGTTGCTGGATCTTCACCACAATTGTTGAGAGTGTTATTTGAAAAATTGCGGCATTAGACAGCACTTCACTTTCCAGGTACTTGTGTACAAAGTTTATGTCCTCGGTTTCTTCAGCCCGCATGTGTTTTGGTCGAACAGGCACCATTGCAAATATTCAATAGAGGGTCAGCCAGAGAGAGATTAGTGAGCAGGTTCCAATGATCAGTTAGCACAAACACTCCAAAATGGTTTCTACAATCATAAAAACATGCATCAATACAACAAGAACATAAAAACATCTAAATATACAAATACCGTATTTATCGGCGTATAACACGCACCGGCGTATAACACGCACCTCATTTTTAGAAAGAAATTCCAGGAAATTTCCCCCCTCCCATAGTATTCCCCCCCCCTCCCATAGTATCCCCCCCCCCCTCATCCCATAGTATTCCCCCCTCATCCCATAGTGTTCCCCCCCTCCCATAGTATTCCCCCCCCCTCCCATAGTATCCCCCCCCCTCATCCCATAGTATTCCCCCCTCATCCCATAGTGTTCCCCCCCTCCCATCCCATAGTATTATCCCCCCTCCCCTCCCATAGTATTATCCCCCCTCCCCTCCCATAGTATTCTCCCCCCCTCCCCTCCCCTCCCATAGTATTCTCCCCCCCCTCCCCTCCCATAGTATTCTCCCCCTCCCCTCCCATAGTATTCTCCCCCCCTCCCCTCCCATAGTATTCTCCCCCCCTCCCCTCCCATAGTATTATCCCCCCTCCCCTCCCCTCCCATAGTATTCTTAGTATTCTCCCCCCCTCCCCTCCCATAGTATTATCCCCCTCCCCTCCCATAGTATTCTCCCCCCCTCCCCTCCCATAGTATTCTCCCCCCTCCCCTCCCATAGTATTCTCCCCCCCTCCCATAGTATTTTCCCCCTCCCCTCCCATAGTATTTCCCCCTCCCCCCCTCCCATTCTCCCCCCCTCCCCTCCCATTCTCCCCCCCTCCCATAGTATTCTCCCCCCCTCCCCTCCCATAGTGTACTTCCCCCCTCCCCTCCCCTCGTGTACTCCCCCCCTCCCCTCCCATAGTGTACTTCCCCCCCCTCCCATAGTGTACTTCTCCCCCCCTCTCCCCTCCCCTCCCCTCCCATAGTGTACTTCCCCCTCCCCTCCCATAGTGTACTTCCCCCTCCCCTCCCATAGTGTACTTCCCCCTCCCCTCCCATAGTGTACTTCCCCCTCCCCTCCCATAGTGTACTTCCCCCTCCCCTCCCATAGTGTACTTCCCCTCCCATAATTACTTACCTGTCCTGAAGCGTGGGCCGGCTTCACAGCTTGCACCGCGGTACAGGAACTTTAATTTCATGTTCCGGTTTCCGGCGGGACTGAAAGGAAGTGTGCACACTATTGTGCACACTTCCTTTCAGTCCCGCCGGAAACCGGAACATGAAATTAAAGTTCCTGTACCGCGGTGCAAGCTGTGAAGCCGGCCCACGCTTCAGGACAGGTAAGTAATTATGGGATATCGGCATATAACACGCACCCACGATTTTCCCCCTATTTTCAGGGGAAAAAAGTGCGTGTTATACGCCGATAAATACGGTAATAAGACTTTCTTAACACTATTAAACCATATGAAAATTCACCAAAAAATTACCAAAACAGTACTTAAATACTTTGCATCCTCAGTATTGGGTTCTACAATTAATAATTAAGTTCTAACTACAAAAGGCTAACTTCTGACTAGGGATCGACTGATTATCAGTCTGGCCGATATTTGGTAATATCAGCCAATAAAGATACCGATATTACCGATAATACATACCAGGGCCCATTACAAGCACGGCGGTCCTGGGGGGCCCAGCAAGCTCTTACTTACCTTCTCAGCAGCTCCCTTCAGCTCCCCTGTGTAAATATCGCGAGTCCCGCGGCCCTCAGAGCGTTGCCACAGGTTACCATGGCAATGCTTCGTGCAACCAACAGGCCGCAGGATTTACACAGGGGAGCTGAAGGGAGCTGCTGAGAAGGTAAGTAAGAACTTGCTGGCCCCCACTGCACAGTCCATGCCATATCCCCCCTCTCTGGCCAGGTAACAAGCAGGGAGTGGGGACAAAAAAAAAAAGAATGTTACACAAATTACATACCTACAGAAACACACACACTCTGCATTCATATACACACACTACACAAACACACTCTGCATTCATTATATAGACACACTACACAAACACACTGCATTTACTTTACGCACACTACCCACACATTGCATTCACTTTACGCACACACTGCATTCACTATACACACACTACACAAACACACACACTCTGCATTCATTATATACACACTACACAAACACTCACTGCATTCTCTATACACACTACACAAACATACTCTGCATGCATTATATACACACTGCATCCACTACACACACTACACAAACAAACACAGCTCCCCTGTCTAAATACACTGCATCCACTACATGTGGAATGTATATTTTGTGCATTTACCTTTAAAAATAGTTTATTTTTTCATAATTGTAAATGTACAGAATTTCGGTAAGTTATCGGCCTGAAAGCTCACAGATTATCTGTATCTACTCTAAAAAAAAGCAATATCGGTCGATCCCTACTTCTGACCTTACTTAACAGTGATAAACATTGCTTGGGAGATATTACCTAAATACACTACCTCCTTTGTTAAATTAGTATTATTTATTTATTTCTATCCTTTTTTTGGGTCATTTTGCTGAAATATCTTCTAATAACAGCTTTACCAAAGTAACATGTTAGTTTCACAGATTATAATTTCCTTTTATAAATTTAATAATTTCCCACACCCCCGCTCCCTAGTACAACCCTAAAACACACACGACCGACCCACAGAACCAAACCCCGATCACCCCCCCCCCCCCCTCATGACAACAGACATCAGCGATGGTAAGACAAAGTGACCTGATACTGTACACGAACGCAAAACGCACAATAACCCCACCTAACACCCTGACTTCCGCACCCAACAAGAACAATTAAGACATAACACAAAATCGCTAAGACGGATATGGTATGTAACCGAAGATGACCAGACTCAAAACTTCCTGGCATCAACGCCAGACATGGTACCCAACCCACCTCCCATTCCTATTCTGTACCCTCCCCCAACCTTTAGACCTAGAACAGCAACAAATGAAACGGACAGACTAATATTCTGGAAACAAAAGATCGCTACTGTAACTAGAGAAGAAATGGTATTAGAATGATCCATATGTAACAAACAGCATAACTATGGTCTACAAACTCTGTAACACTAACCCCACTCCCAAGTTTTCTTCTGTATCCAAAGAATTAAAAAAAAAAAAAAAAAAAACGTAATAATTTCAGTATCTTTTTTTTTTTTCTTCTAGTAAAAATACCATTTCACTATTGCCCAATGAGTTACACTTGATGAACCTAACATTTGGATAAACACATCATTATATCCATCCACTTTTTTTTTTTTTTGATCGCCTGTGTCAGCTGGTCTTCAGCTACAGTCGCCCTACCCATGAAGCAATGCAGATGGAACGGTGTGATACATTGGTAATCCTCCACAAGGTGGAGCCAAACAGGGAGCCTATGTCTCCACGGTACCAAAACCGGGCTATTAGTTATTGTCATGTTGCAGGGTAATGGTATCGGCATGAGCGCACCTGATTAGTGCGGTCACGCCAATCTTATAGAGACAATTAAGTCCCTAATCGGCGCAGCCGCACTTGAGCAGAGTGGTCGCGCCAAAAATGGAGATATAAACTTACCTGGACTGCGACAGCTTGCCGCCCGATCCTCTCAGAAGACGGGTCTTGGCTGGTGCGTCGTTCTAAGGGCCGCTGTGGTCCCGTTCTTACTGAAAAAGGGCACACTGCTCACATTAAAGATGGCATTGGCGTATGTGTGATGTCACAATGTCAACGTATACTCATGTTTTGGGGTCAAAGGCCATGTACTGACCAATCACTACACTGAGAGGCATATTTAAAACCTGTACTGTCTTTTCTCAGTGCCCTGTCATGGTTTCTACTTATTGGTTGTCAGAGAGCACTTTCTTGGTAATATTTTCTGGTTTTTGACTTTCCCTACTTCTGGTATCCTGACCTTTGTCTGTTATATTTGTATTGTTTACATATGGGTTAATCCAGCCTCTAGTGGCTGCCTCATTGACCACCGCTAGAGGCGCTTCCGCGCTTCTCACTGTGATTTTCACAGTGAGAAAACGACAGCGTCCATAGGAAAGCATTGAAAATGCATTCCTATGGGCTGACTGAATGAGCCGCGCATGCGCATTCGGCGGAAGATGGAGGAGAGTCCCTAGCGCCGAAGGAGCCCGGCGTTGGAGAAAGGTAAGCCTTTAACCCCTCCTCCCCTTAGAGCCCGGCGGGAGGGGGGACATGAGGGTGGGGTGGGACCTATTAACACTATAGTGCCAGTTTTTCCTGGCACTATAGTGGTCCTTTAAGTCCGGCCATTCTAAGACCCAGAAATGTTTGTGTTAATAAAGGTTTGTGTGTTGGGTCAGTTATGGCTGTTTAATAAAATCATTATCTATCACCTGAGAGGACAGGGCTACTAATTTGCTTTTGACATTTGCGTGTCAAGAAGTATAAAGATGTTTTGGATAAATAAAACAAACTGACATATTTTTGGGACAATTAATAAGGTTATCATCATAGTTTGATATTAACAATTCAGTACTGATAATTAAATACAATAAGAAGTCTTGTATAAAATAATGCTTCCCTAATCTAGCACAAGGGTCAGACAAGTCACTGTGCGATGGAAGACGTGAATCAGGATTAGTATCATTTTGTGGGGGCCCCCTTCACGTAAAATGTACCAAGCACTTTTCTTGCATAGTCTCAAATAATATCAAATAATATCAAATAATCTCCAGGGGCGATTGAATGCAAGATTTCACTTTTGCCGGCTGTACAGCATTTGACCTGTTGTAAAAACACTAAATGCTTGCATTAAAGGGACTCTATAGTCACCATATAAAAGCAAGAAAGACAGGTCCCCCAGCCTTCCTTCTTGCTTTTATATGAACTTTCGTTCATTAAAAAAAAAAAAATTCGGTGTTTTTATATTAAAAACTTACCTCCGTTCCAGCGCCGAGCTCCCCGCTAGGCCGCGCCCCCTTTTTCGTCAAAATGACGAAATCGCGGGGCCCAATGGGACGGCTTCGCGCTGCACCAATCGCGTTCTTCATAGAGCGGCATTGAATGCCGCCCTATGAAGAACCTAAGCGCTTTACCGCGCATGTGCGCGGAATGCGCGTTCGCGAGCTGAGCTGTCTGACTGACAGCTCAGCTTGCTTTCTAAAATTATCAATAAGGGGGGGGACCTACTGTCCCCCCCCGGCCCCCACCCCTGTGCGGCGGGTGGGAGCCCTAAAATTATCAATGAGGGGGGGGACCTACTGCCCCCCCGGCCCCCACCCCTGAGCGCCGGGTGGGGGCCCTAAAATTATCAATAAGGGGGGGACCTACTGTCCCCCCCCCGGCCCCCACCTCTGTGCGGCGGGTGGGGGCCCTAAAATTATCAATGAGGGGGGGGACCTACTGTCCCCCCCCGGCCCCCACCCCTGAGCGGCGGGTGGGGGCCCTACAATTATCAATAAGGGGGGGACCTACTGTCCCCCCCGGCCCCAACCTCTGTGCGGCGGGTGGGGGCCCTAAAATTATCAATGAGGGGGGGGGACTTACTGCCCCCCCCCCGGCCCCCACCCCTGAGCGGCGGGTGGGGGCCCTAAAATGATCAATAAGGGGGGGGACCTACTGGGACCTACAAAAGGCTAACTTCTGACTAGGGATCGACTGATTAGCAGTCTGGCCGATATTTGGTAATATCAGCCAATAAAGATACCGATATTACCGATAATACATACCAGGGCCCATTACAAGCACGGCGGTCCTGGGGGGCCCAGCAAGCTCTTACTTACCTTCTCAGCAGCTCCCTTCAGCTCCCCTGTGTAAATATCGCGAGTCCCGCGGCCCTCAGAGCGTTGCCACAGGTTACCATGGCAATGCTTCGTGCAACCAACAGGCCGCAGGATTTACACAGGGGAGCTGAAGGGAGCTGCTGAGAAGGTAAGTAAGAACTTGCTGGCCCCCACTGCACAGTCCATGCCATATCCCCCCTCTCTGGCCAGGTAACAAGCAGGGAGTGGGGACAAAAAAAAAAGAATGTTACACAAATTACATACCTACAGAAACACACACACTCTGCATTCATATACACACACTACACAAACACACTCTGCATTCATTATATAGACACACTACACAAACACACTGCATTTACTTTACGCACACTACCCACACATTGCATTCACTTTACGCACACACTGCATTCACTATACACACACTACACAAACACACACACTCTGCATTCATTATATACACACTACACAAACACTCACTGCATTCTCTATACACACTACACAAACATACTCTGCATGCATTATATACACACTGCATCCACTACACACACTACACAAACAAACACAGCTCCCCTGTCTAAATACACTGCATCCACTACATGTGGAATGTATATTTTGTGCATTTACCTTTAAAAATAGTTTATTTTTTCATAATTGTAAATGTACAGAATTTCGGTAAGTTATCGGCCTGAAAGCTCACAGATTATCTGTATCTACTCTAAAAAAAAGCAATATCGGTCGATCCCTACTTCTGACCTTACTTAACAGTGATAAACATTGCTTGGGAGATATTACCTAAATACACTACCTCCTTTGTTAAATTAGTATTATTTATTTATTTCTATCCTTTTTTTGGGTCATTTTGCTGAAATATCTTCTAATAACAGCTTTACCAAAGTAACATGTTAGTTTCACAGATTATAATTTCCTTTTATAAATTTAATAATTTCCCACACCCCCGCTCCCTAGTACAACCCTAAAACACACACGACCGACCCACAGAACCAAACCCCGATCACCCCCCCCCCCCCCCCTCATGACAACAGACATCAGCGATGGTAAGACAAAGTGACCTGATACTGTACACGAACGCAAAACGCACAATAACCCCACCTAACACCCTGACTTCCGCACCCAACAAGAACAATTAAGACATAACACAAAATCGCTAAGACGGATATGGTATGTAACCGAAGATGACCAGACTCAAAACTTCCTGGCATCAACGCCAGACATGGTACCCAACCCACCTCCCATTCCTATTCTGTACCCTCCCCCAACCTTTAGACCTAGAACAGCAACAAATGAAACGGACAGACTAATATTCTGGAAACAAAAGATCGCTACTGTAACTAGAGAAGAAATGGTATTAGAATGATCCATATGTAACAAACAGCATAACTATGGTCTACAAACTCTGTAACACTAACCCCACTCCCAAGTTTTCTTCTGTATCCAAAGAATTAAAAAAAAAAAAAAAAAAAAACGTAATAATTTCAGTATCTTTTTTTTTTTTCTTCTAGTAAAAATACCATTTCACTATTGCCCAATGAGTTACACTTGATGAACCTAACATTTGGATAAACACATCATTATATCCATCCACTTTTTTTTTTTTTTGATCACCTGTGTCAGCTGGTCTTCAGCTACAGTCGCCCTACCCATGAAGCAATGCAGATGGAACGGTGTGATACATTGGTAATCCTCCACAAGGTGGAGCCAAACAGGGAGCCTATGTCTCCACGGTACCAAAACCGGGCTATTAGTTATTGTCATGTTGCAGGGTAATGGTATCGGCATGAGCGCACCTGATTAGTGCGGTCACGCCAATCTTATAGAGACAATTAAGTCCCTAATCGGCGCAGCCGCACTTGAGCAGAGTGGTCGCGCCAAAAATGGAGATATAAACTTACCTGGACTGCGACAGCTTGCCGCCCGATCCTCTCAGAAGACGGGTCTTGGCTGGTGCGTCGTTCTAAGGGCCGCTGGCCGCTGTGGTCCCGTTCTTACTGAAAAAGGGCACACTGCTCACATTAAAGATGGCATTGGCGTATGTGTGATGTCACAATGTCAACGTATACTCATGTTTTGGGGTCAAAGGCCATGTACTGACCAATCACTACACTGAGAGGCATATTTAAAACCTGTACTGTCTTTTCTCAGTGCCCTGTCATGGTTTCTACTTATTGGTTGTCAGAGAGCACTTTCTTGGTAATATTTTCTGGTTTTTGACTTTCCCTACTTCTGGTATCCTGACCTTTGTCTGTTATATTTGTATTGTTTACATATGGGTTAATCCAGCCTCTAGTGGCTGCCTCATTGACCACCGCTAGAGGCGCTTCCGCGCTTCTCACTGTGATTTTCACAGTGAGAAAACGACAGCGTCCATAGGAAAGCATTGAAAATGCATTCCTATGGGCTGACTGAATGAGCCGCGCATGCGCATTCGGCGGAAGATGGAGGAGAGTCCCTAGCGCCGAAGGAGCCCGGCGTTGGAGAAAGGTAAGCCTTTAACCCCTCCTCCCCTTAGAGCCCGGCGGGAGGGGGGACATGAGGGTGGGGTGGGACCTATTAACACTATAGTGCCAGTTTTTCCTGGCACTATAGTGGTCCTTTAAGTCCGGCCATTCTAAGACCCAGAAATGTTTGTGTTAATAAAGGTTTGTGTGTTGGGTCAGTTATGGCTGTTTAATAAAATCATTATCTATCACCTGAGAGGACAGGGCTACTAATTTGCTTTTGACATTTGCGTGTCAAGAAGTATAAAGATGTTTTGGATAAATAAAACAAACTGACATATTTTTGGGACAATTAATAAGGTTATCATCATAGTTTGATATTAACAATTCAGTACTGATAATTAAATACAATAAGAAGTCTTGTATAAAATAATGCTTCCCTAATCTAGCACAAGGGTCAGACAAGTCACTGTGCGATGGAAGACGTGAATCAGGATTAGTATCATTTTGTGGGGGCCCCCTTCACGTAAAATGTACCAAGCACTTTTCTTGCATAGTCTCAAATAATATCAAATAATATCAAATAATCTCCAGGGGCGATTGAATGCAAGATTTCACTTTTGCCGGCTGTACAGCATTTGACCTGTTGTAAAAACACTAAATGCTTGCATTAAAGGGACTCTATAGTCACCATATAAAAGCAAGAAAGACAGGTCCCCCAGCCTTCCTTCTTGCTTTTATATGAACTTTCGTTCATTAAAAAAAAAAAAATTCGGTGTTTTTATATTAAAAACTTACCTCCGTTCCAGCGCCGAGCTCCCCGCTAGGCCGCGCCCCCTTTTTCGTCAAAATGACGAAATCGCGGGGCCCAATGGGACGGCTTCGCGCTGCACCAATCGCGTTCTTCATAGAGCGGCATTGAATGCCGCCCTATGAAGAACCTAAGCGCTTTACCGCGCATGTGCGCGGAATGCGCGTTCGCGAGCTGAGCTGTCTGACTGACAGCTCAGCTTGCTTTCTAAAATTATCAATAAGGGGGGGGACCTACTGTCCCCCCCCGGCCCCCACCCCTGTGCGGCGGGTGGGAGCCCTAAAATTATCAATGAGGGGGGGGACCTACTGCCCCCCCGGCCCCCACCCCTGAGCGCCGGGTGGGGGCCCTAAAATTATCAATAAGGGGGGGACCTACTGTCCCCCCCCCGGCCCCCACCTCTGTGCGGCGGGTGGGGGCCCTAAAATTATCAATGAGGGGGGGGACCTACTGTCCCCCCCCGGCCCCCACCCCTGAGCGGCGGGTGGGGGCCCTACAATTATCAATAAGGGGGGGACCTACTGTCCCCCCCGGCCCCAACCCCTGTGCGGCGGGTGGGGGCCCTAAAATTATCAATGAGGGGGGGGGACTTACTGCCCCCCCCCCGGCCCCCACCCCTGAGCGGCGGGTGGGGGCCCTAAAATGATCAATAAGGGGGGGGACCTACTGTCCCCCCCCGGCCCCCACCCCTGTGCGGCCGGTGGGGGCCCTAAAATTATCAATGGGGGGGGGGGACCTACTGTCCCCCCCCGGCCCCCACCCCTGAGCGGCGGGTGGGGGCCCTACAATTATCAATAAGGGGGGGACCTACTGTCCCCCCCGGCCCCCACCCCTGTGCGGCGGGTGGGGGCCCTAAAATTATCAATGAGGGGGGGGACTTACTGCCCCCCCCGGCCCCCACCCCTGAGCGGCGGGTGGGGGCCCTAAAATGATCAATAAGGGGGGGGACCTACTGTCCCCCCCCCGGCCCCCACCCCTGTGCGGCGGGTGGGGGCCCTAAAATTATCAATGAGGGGGGGGGACCTACTGTCCCCCCCCCCGGCCCCCACCCCTGTGCGGCGGGTGGGGGCCCTAAAATTATCAATAAGGGGGGGGACCTATTGTCCCCCCGGCCCCCACCCCTGAGCGGTGGGTGGGGGCCCTAAATACAAAGGGGGGGGGGACCCTAGTTAACCCTCCCCCCCCCCCCCAAAAAAAAAAATATCTCCCTACCTACCCCCCTCACCCTAAAAATAATGAGGGGGGGACCATTAACTAAAAACCTGTAAAAAAGAAAAAATGAGATAAAATCAACTTACCATTCGATGTTTTCTTTCTTCTAAAATCTTCTTTCTTCAGCCCCAAAAAAGGCCAAATAAAAATCCATAATAACCGACGCAATTAAAAAAAAAAAAAAAAACGAGCGCAAAAAAAAATAATCCATCTTCACCCATGGAGGGCTCCGCGCAGACTGAGCTCCGCAGGGCGGGGGAAGGCTTATAAAGCCTTGCCCCGCCCTGCAATTATGCTAAGAACACTCTGATTGGTGGGTTTAAGCCAATCAGAGTGCTCTTTGTCATTTTACAAGCGTGGGAAAGTTCTTTGGAATTTTCCCACGCTTGTAAAATGACACAGAGCACTGTGATTGGATGGATTTCAAGCCATCCAATTACAGTGCTCTGTGTCATTTTACAAGCGTGGGGAAATTCCAAAGAACTTTCCCACGCTTGTAAAATGACAAAGAGCACTCTGATTGGTTTAAACCCACCAATCAGAGTGTTCTTAGCCTAATTGCAGGGCGGGGCAAGGCTTTATAAGCCTTCCCCACCCTGCGGAGCTCAGTCTGCGCGGAGCCCTCCATGGGTGAAGATGGATTTTTTTTTTGCGCTCGTTTTTTTTTTTTTTTTTTTTTTTAATTGCGTCGGTTATTATGGATTTTTATTTGGCCTTTTTTGGGCTGAAGAAAGAAGATTTTAGAAGAAAGAAAACATCGAATGGTAAGTTTTTTTTATCTTTTTTTTTTTTTTTTTTTTTTTACAGGTTTTTAGTTAATGTTCCCCCCCTCATTATTTTTAGGGTGAGGGGGGTAGGTAGGGAGATAATTTTTTTTTGGGGGGGGGAGGGTTAACTAGGGTCCCCCCCCTTTGTATTTAGGGCCCCCACCCACCGCTCAGGGGTGGGGGCCGGGGGGGACAGTAGGTCCCCCCCCCTTATTGATCATTTTAGGGCCCCCACCCACCGCTCAGGGGTGGGGGCCGGGGGGGACAATAGGTCCCCCCCTTATTGATCATTTTAGGGCCCCCACCCGCCGCACAGGGGTGGGGGCCGGGGGGGGGGGGACAGTAGGTCCCCCCCTCATTGATAATTTTAGGGCCCCCACCCGCCGCACAGGGGTGGGGGCCGGGGGGGGACAATAGGTCCCCCCCTTATTGATAATTTTAGGGCCCCCACCCGCCGCACAGGGGTGGGGGGTAGGGGGGGGACAGTAGGTCCCCCCCCTTATTGATAATTTTAGGGCCCCCACCCGCCGCTCAGGCCACGCCCACAGCAGTGCTGACAGGCTATCAGCACACAAAGCGCGTTCACAGTGCTTTGTGTGCTGATAGCCCGTCTGATGCATTCACCCAGAATGCATCGGACGAGAGGCCTTTTTAGGGCCTCTGAACTCGGAAGTCCCTCTGGTGGCCGTCTGATTGACTGCAACAAGAGGTGTTCCAAGCTTCCAATGTAAACACTGCATTTTCTCAGAAAATACAGTGCTTACAAGAAAAAGGCTCCGGGTAGCTGTAGCACTCACCTGAACAACCTCATTAAGCTGAAGTTGTTCAGGTTACTATAGTGTCCCTTTAATGACATAAATATTCTTTACTATTTAAACTCGTAGACAATGGACATTAAAGGAACACTATAGTCACCTAAATTCATTTAGCTAAATAAAGCAGTTTTAGTGTATAGATCATTCCCCTGCAATTTCACTGCTCAATTCACTGTTATTTAGGAGTTAACCCCTTAACGACCGAGGACGGTTCAGGACCGTCATCGGCATTTTTGCGTTGCCGACCGATGACGGTCCTGATCCGTCCTAACGGTCAGATGTACTTACCTGATCGCCGTCGTTCTCCCGGCGGCGATTGGCGGTGCTCCCGTTGTGGGGAGACTGCCTGCAGCCCAGACAGTCTCCCCAGGGCGGATTAGGACCCCTGTGGCCATGTGATCGCTCAACAGGGCGACCACATGGTCACAATAGGTGTCCATGTGTCTGCCTGCAGAGGGACTGTCTGTGCTGACAGGCAGTCTCCCTGCAACTGTAAAATCATAAAAAAAATTAAGCTAAAAGTTAATAAAAAAAAATAATTATATATGTGTATATATATATATATATGATATTGTCAGGGTCTTACCTGAGTTGGGAGTCTGTAGCGCAGATATGTTGCTCACCCTTGCAGATAGCCACAGGCCGAGGTGGTCAGGTAAGAATTCACCTGGCCTGTGGGTCTGTGCACGGGGGCTGTGCAGGATGCCGTACCAAATACGCAGGACAGGCAAGGACTGAACCAGCAGGAATGTCGAGGGATAGCCGAGGTCAAAGGATGCCAGAGGTCAGGAACAACGAGGAGTAGCCGAAGTCAAGGGATGCCAGAGGTCAGGAACAACGTAGTCAGAAGCCGGGGTCAATAATACAAAGCAGATAAACAGGAACACTGGTACGAAACAGGATCACAGGATCAAAGACTTGACACTGAGCACAGGGCGAGGCTGGGTTTAAATACCCTGCTGATGACCGATCAGAGTCAGGTGAGACACAGCCAAGTCAAGGTGCAGCCCCCGGTGTAGTAGCCATGCCAGGATGAACAGGACCGGAATCAGTAGTCACTGTATAAAGCTGCTGTGGCTCAGAGGCAGAAAGCAGGACTAGGACTGAGAAGTTCCCCGGTTCAAGTCCCCTGTTGGGAACTCCAGGAGCGACCACGTCTGGCTGTCTGTCTAACTGGTGAGAACCGTTACAGTACCCCCCCCGTTAAAAACGACCTCCAGGCGTAAGTAGGTTCTCCATCGTAATAATACACCTCTCCAGGGTCACTATCAGAATCCAGTGAGTCCCCATAGTCAAAGTCCTCAGTGTGGAATCCCTTAATTGCTTGGGATTTCCCAGTACCAGCTTCTGGTACGGCTGAAGAACTGTCCAGGTTTTTTAGGTTCTGGGTACAGGTGGCAAGCGCTTCCACAACTTCGGCAGGAGCAGTGTTCGTAGCTAACAATGCTTTTTCGAACATTTCAAGGTCTTCTTTACGGACCGTAGTGCCATTAGAAGCAATGGCACAATCCACAGGTAAATCCTTTTCAGGTGGGCAGGAAGTAGTGGTGGTACCACAGGAAGTAACTTCGGGCAGTAGATGCAGGCGGCTCTGGAGCAGGGGGTGTAGTTTTTCCCATGGAAGCCAAGCATGGGCAAGAATAACGGCTCCCTTGTAGCTTTTTAGGCTGGTATGCGGTGTACACAGGACGAAGGAAATTAGTACCCAGTCGGAGAGCTGGAGGTCTAGGAGGGCGAACAGGACAAAGCGTGATGAAATGCCCTTTTTCTCCACAGTAATAACACAGGCCATGGCTTCTCCTTCGGTCCCTTTCCCTAGGTGTGACTTTGCAGTGGACAAGTCCTAATTGCATAGGTTCCTCAGGGTCAAGTGGAACACAGGATACCTCTGGAGTTTTCCTGGGAACTGGATCATAAGGGGGCATCACTGGGGTGTGGTGATGGTACTCGGTTCCTTGGTTACGAAGACTCCGCGATTTTTTAGTACGTGGAGCTGGCTTGGGCATAGTGGTCTTGCATTGTGAGTCCATAGCAGTAATAAAGTATTCCCAGCTGACAAGGACAGGACTCTTCGTCTGCAACATTTGGTGAGCCCAAACTTTGATGCGTCCAGACAACAGGTTGATAGCCGCTCTGACCCTGATGAATTCTGTGGCATAAGTTCGAGGCTTTAAAGAAAACAACACCTCGCAATCCATCTTGAATGACTGAAAGGACGTGCGGCTACCATCAAATCGGTCGGGCATGATGACAAACGGTTCCGGATAAGCTGGTTCCGGGGCTGGATGTACTGCGCCTTTAAGAAATAAAATTTCTTGCTGCAGCTCCGAAACAGTCTGGGCCAGGCTGGACACTTGCTGGGGCGAGGGTGAGCACATCTCTGCGGACTCCATAATGGTCAAGTCTTTTGTCAGGGTCTTACCTGAGTTGGGAGTCTGTAGCGCAGATATGTTGCTCACCCTTGCAGATAGCCACAGGCCGAGGTGGTCAGGTAAGAATTCACCTGGCCTGTGGGGCTGTGCACGGGGGCTGTGCAGGATGCAGTACCAAATACGCAGGACAGGCAAGGACTGAACCAGCAGGAAAGTCGAGGGATAGCCGAGGTCAAAGGATGCCAGAGGTCAGGAACAACGAGGAGTAGCCGAAGTCAAGGGATGCCAGAAGTCAGGAACAACGTAGTCAGAAGCCGGGGTCAATAATACAAAGCAGATAAACAGGAACACTGGTACGAAACAGGATCACAGGATCAAAGACTTGACACTGAGCACAGGGTGAGGCTGGGTTTAAATACCCTGCTGATGACCGATCAGAGTCAGGTGAGACACAGCCAAGTCAAGGTGCAGCCCCCGGTGTAGTAGCCATGCCAGGATGAACAGGACCGGAATCAGTAGTCCCTGTATAAAGCTGCTGTGGCTCAGAGGCAGAAAGCAGGACTAGGACTGAGAAGTTCCCCGGTTCAAGTCCCCTGTTGGGAACTACAGGAGCGACCACGTCTGGCTGTCTGTCTAACTGGTGAGAGCCGTGACAGATATATAGACATATATTACACCTATATAATATACGTCTATATATCATATATATATAATGTCATGCTAAGTGTATTTTTATATTAATATGTACATATATTAATATAAAAATACACTTATAATTAAATTACACACGTATATATATAATATACCGTATTTTTCGCTCCATAAGACGCACTTTTTTTCCCCTCAAAAGTGAGGGGAAATGTCTGTGCGTCTTATGGAGCGAATATGAAGTTTTACTTACCTGTCTTGTAGCGTTTCTCGGCAGCACAGGGCGCACCGCGGTACTGGAACTTGAATTTCATGTTCCGGTTTCCGGCGGGACTGAAAGGAAGTGCGCACTCAGCTCAGTGTGCGCACTTCCTTTCAGTCCCGCCGGAAACCGGAACATGAAATTCAAGTTCCAGTACCGCGGTGCGCCCTGTGCTGCCGAGAAACGCTACAAGACAGGTAAGTAATTATGGGACAAGGGGAGGGGGACAGTATGGGAGAGAAGACTATGGGGAGGGGAAGGGTGGGGGGTTATGAAGACTATGGGGA